>NC_081569.1:136488280-136583820 GCF_022355385.1 Mustela nigripes
GAGGAGGAAGGGGAGGAGGAGGAGGAAGGGGAGGAGGAGGAGGAAGGGGAGGAGGAGGAGGAAGGGGAGGAGGAGGAGGAAGAAGGAGGAAGAAAACCCACCACAGAGCTGAAGTCTCACCTCCGTCCGCACAAACGGAAACCATGGCCCCTCAGCCAGGGTCCAGACTGTTCACAGACCCAGAGCCCATGGATTAGAGATTAGGCCAGGTCCCCTGAGGAAGAGCCCTGCCAAGCCACGCCAAGTACATCTTCTCCAGTCCCTCCGAAGGGACCTGCACCCACTTCCAAGAGAAACTCTGCCTCGGGGAAAGGGAAATAAATACGAGGCTTCCGGAGGACTGCTGGACCCCCGGTCCTCCCTGATATGGGTGGCAGGGGACGTGAGCCGCCGTCAGGGCTCTCTAGCTGGAGCAGGCACGTAGGGAAGTCAAGTGTCAATGCAGTCTCGGCCAAGTCTGTCTGGCTCTAACAGGAAAATGGATTCCCCTGCTGTGGCAGGCTCTGTGATTCCCTGAATGTGTCATTGGGAGATTCTCAGCAGCCTCCCACCGCAGAGAGGGGAGAGAGGAAGCCGGCTCTCTCCAACTGAGTCCTACAAGGGCACTAATCCCATCAGGAGGGCTCCACCCTCCTGTTCTCAGAAACGCCCAAAGGCCCTACCTCCACATGGGCTCTTTGCTGGGGGTTAGGGTTTTAACATAGGAACTTCGAGGGGTCACGAACATTCAGTCCATGGTGGTGTCAGATGATGGTGGACCTCTGACTTTGATCAGACGGCAGCCCAATCCCAGCTCCCACAGCAGATACTTTTGCTGGCACGAATCTGTTTCTCAGTCTTGGTACAGCCCCTTGGTCTGCTCAGTGCATCTCCTCCTCACCACCGGGAGGATGCAAAGGGCCTGCCTTGATCTGGAAGGCAAGCAGCACACACAGTCATTGTCTCGCCCCAGACAACCCTCCTGGTCCTTGAGCCTTGGCGTTTCACAGGACATGACACTGATCATGGAAGACTTCACCGGGTTGGACCCAGTGAGCAGGAAGTGGCAGATCTGGGGGCCGCTCTCATAGGATCCATGGGCGGCCGAGTGGGGAGAGGACCCCTCCGGGCTGCAGGAAGGTCGATGCTGCTGCTGTGGTGCAGCATTCTGCGCCCCGGGCTCTGTGGCATGACAGGACACCTCCTGTGGGCCACAGCACTGCCTGTTTGGAGCGGGGCCTGGAGGAAGTCTGGGCTCTGCAACACAGCTGTTCTGCTCAGCCTCTGCCTTCGGCTCAGGTCATGATCTCAGGGTCCTGAGAATGAGTCCCGTGTCCAGCTCCCTGCACAGTGGGGGGCCTGCTTCTCCCTCTCCCTCTGCCCACCCCCTCCTGCTCATGCTCTCTCTCTCACAAAAAAATAAATAAAATCTTAAAAAAAAAAAAAAAGCCAAGAGCGACCCCTTCTGTATTCCAAGGGCCGCCCTGCAGGGAATGGGGATGAAGTACCGACTTCTTGGGGAGGCTAAAGGAGATAATCAATATTAATCACGTATCACAGGAACGAGCACACTGTCCTGAGGCTGACTCCCTTCCTTGACTGAGGAAGTGGCTGAGGTGCAGAGGGGAGCCGGCAGGACTCGTTCCTACAGCAGGTCAGTCAGTAGCTGGGACAGAGGCAGCCTCCACACTCCACGGGCGCCCGCACCTTCTGCCCGCGGGGGGTTCCCTGCAGCCTCCTCTAGAACCCAAAGAGCTGGGTATGTTTAAAAATAGTGAAAACTGCAATTAACAAAATTCAGGATATGGTATTTACAATTCTCTGTCTTTAAGAAAAGGATTATGCAGAAATGTGAGCATAAAAAGGCATAATGTACAAGTTTCTTTTTTTTATAAATGCAAAACCCATTAAGTAGCCACAGAGCTAATAATACAGTGTGATTGCAAATTTATCTTCTCCTTCTGTGGCATTAACACCTGGCTAAATTCATTCCTAAGTAGCCTGGAGCAAACCAGGGCTGGGGTGCTTGTTGTCCTGGTCAACAGCCTCCAAGGAAAGCAGAAATGTTGAAAAAAGGCAGTTGTAACTTGCAGCAAAAATCGACCTAATTATTTGTGATTATATGTCTTGTTTTTAAAGGCGAGCCCTTCAATATGCCAATTGTGTAATTCTTTTTTTAACAGAGCAAATTGTATTGTTCTTGGAACATTTCTTCGTCTCTAGCTACAAACCAACAGTCATTCTTTCTCCCCTGTTTAAATTATATTAATCAAACTAAAAGAACAGGCACTAACATCTGGTTTGTCCCTCAATACTTTTTATGACTCTTTACAAAGTAAAATAATCTTAGAAAGTTTTTGATCTTTTTTCCCCTTAAGAACTCCAGTAATGACCCTTCCCATAAATACAGAGCATATCATAAAGGAATGCTGATTTTTATTGAATCTAGTACTCGCTAGACTTCACATCTGCCGGCTGATTTAATCCTCAAAACAACATCAAGAAATAGGTTTCCATGCACCCGTCTTATCATGGATAAGGAAATGGAGCCTCTGGGAAGCAAAGCGCTTTACTGTGGGTTTGAGTAAGAAAGTGGCTGGCTGGCATTCTGTCTGGGCGTGTCCATCTTCTGAGGGCGCAACAGCAGCACCGAGACCAAGAGGTGGACCAGAGCCAGGGGCCTGCTTTACTCTACGCCAGCTGTTTACCAGCTCTGTTAACTAGGAGAAAAGTGTGGAATCTAAGGTGCTATTTTCATCTGTATAAAAGAGGCATCGTGGTAATCATCCTTCCTGGTGGGGCAGGTTCTCAGAATGGTTCTTTCTTAGCCATGCTGGCTGGCTCTCAGTCGTGGGTCTGCTTCAGGCCCCTCTCCTGGCCTTTGCTCACTCCTGGAGCATCCTAGGACTTGCCCCAGAAGACCTGCCTCCCTCCTGGTTTCCAGCAAGCGTTCCTCCATGGCGGCCGTCCATACGTGCTCTCGTGCCCTTCTTCCTTCTCAACTGTAACACTCTGAGCGGGGCTGCTAGAAAGAAAGGAGACAGAAAGAAAAGAGAGAACCCGTAATTGGCCGCAGCAGCTCTGGCTCCTGGGAGAAACACATAGTTCCTTCTTGGAATAGTCTTTTATTTAGCAAAACCCAGGGATGTGCCATTGAATCATTGAAAAGCTAGCCCCAGGCAAACAGAACCAAACTGTTCTGCGCAATAAAGTAAGAACGTTAGTTTTTCAAGGATGAGCTACAGGAAAGAAGGAAAGGCCTGTGAGGGAGGGAGGAGCCCAGAAAGAGAGGTGATGGGCTTAGTGGGAAGTGGGGGATCCTGCTGTAACACTAAGAGATTTTTTTGAAACAAGTGTCTAACATCCCACTGTAAGGCATTAGTCTGAATGTTAAACTCACAAACTTCCCCCACACTTCACTCCAACAGGCCCCCAACGTCTGTCACCTGCAGTCCTGTAGTAAAGGCATCTGATCAATGCCCAGCGTAATGTGGAGTGATGGGTATGGAACAGAATGAGAGGCACAGGAGGGCATCCAGAAACCAAACAAAATCAGTAGATGGTATAGCTCTGAGGTAAGGGGAGATGACGGGGAAAAGTATGAGATCCCACTGAAGTCTCTGGAGAGACAGTGAAGGGTGATATGGAGGTGGCAGGAGTCAGGCTAAATTAAATCTTGTCTAAAAGGATAGAGTTCTCTGACTGATGTATAGATTACCACAAATGCAGGGGATTTCTTGATGAACCAGATGGAATTATCATATTACGAGTGAAGTCTATGATTTTTCTATAGGACGAGCTAAATGTGCGTGTGCGCCTTCCAGGATGAAGGTTTGCTGTGGTTGTCTATGACCCTCAAGGGTTAGAGGGTCAGCAGAAATGAGACGTTGAGCTGTTTAACCCAGTACAATCCAACCAAACAGGCAACGAAGTGGGCATGGCTTCTTGGTGTCCTTGGTTGGTCGATGAGACCAGTGTTGTGGGGGAGATACCAAGGGTCAGAGCAACACCAGCCAATTTCCCTAAATTCCAGCTGTTTTGGCCCTCCAAGCCCAGAGGCCCAGGTCATTAGCACCTCAATCAATGAACCTGCTGTGTAAGTACCACATCATCTGAACCAGCTTCCAAAGCTGAGTTTGTGCAAAGAGCTTCCATATTGAAATGTTCAGTTTAATAGTTTCAAAGGCTATGGATTTATTACCTCAAGACTATGAATGGCCATTATGGTAAAGTATTTGTGAGAACATCTTCTTGGAAAATATCTCACTTAAATTTGTAAGGGTTTTTGCCACAGGATGTTCACTTGCCAACACCAGGAGGACTCACTCACTTCGCTGGATGGCTTCACTGGACCCGTTTACGTTAACTCATCTGGTATAAAAAGATGATGAAGAATCTTTTAGAATTAATATACCTCTACAGGTATTTCCCCCTCATAAATAAAGTTGTTCTGTGAGCAAAACACAATGACACTAACAAAGCAACTTTAAAACACAATAAGGATAAGGGCAAGAGGGTGACACTGGCATGGTTTTCCAGTCTCCTCAAATTAAAAAAACTAGCAGAATAATTGGGATGGAAAAAGGGAAACAGTATAGGATATAAAATGGAAATATAAAAAGAAAATTAGTAGAAGAAAAAGATCAAAAGGATTTGAGAGACAGTGATGGGTAAAGAAGAAAGGCAAAGACAATCCAACATATGCTAACAGACCCTTCTTCCCCCGCCCTCCCCCAACCCTCTGCTCCCTCACCTTCCCCAACAAAAAGAAAGAAAGTAAAAGTAAGGCAGTAGAGAGGAACAAATAAAAGCAACTCTCAAAGAAAAACTTTCCTGAAAACAAACACAGTGACCTGAACCACGAGTCACTATGTTTAAAGGGGACATGTTGTGCCTGGACCAGAAAGGACACTCTAAGACACACTCTATTAAAATTATTGACTTCACAGAATAGAAATCCTTTTGGCTTAGGGTAAAATGACCAAGTAACTTACAAGGTATTACACCTTCACAGAATACTTTAATGCTAAAACGCAATGGAAGAAATGAAGTGACATAGTACAGATACCCAAGAAAGAAAATGGAAGCCAATTTTTTTTTTTTTTTTTTAATTTGGCCAAAGTGACCGTTAAGTGTAAGGGCTACAGACTGTGATGAAGTGGAGGGAATGAGGGGATAATTCTCCTGTGTGCCCTTCCTGAGTAATCTACTAACTAATATGCTTCAGGCAATCAAGAAATGATTAGAGAAGCTTTTCCCAAGAGCTATGACCCCGAATATACTTAACTATAGAATGAAGAGTAGTGGGGCTAGGGTGAAAAATACTTTGTACTTGTCATACCTCTGATAACAAAGATGTAATTCAGCTATCAGAAATGGGCAGACAAGGGGAAAATTATATAGAGAGTTAAGCCTGCTGGTTGCCTTAAAGGTTTCATTGAGCACTAAATAGATACTACATTAAATACATTGGGGAGAAGGAGGAGAGGGAAAGAAGAGTTTACTAATTTCAATATTGTTCATAGTAAGGAATTTAAAAAAGACATACAGTATCCAACATGGTAGCCACCAGCTATAGATGGCTATTTAAATGTACGTTAATTATCATTAAATACAATTTTGAATTCAGTTTCTCAATTATAGTGGCCTCAATTCACATGTCATTTCATATGAAGCCAGCAGCGAGCATACTGGAGAACACAAATAAAGAACATGTTCATCATTATAGAAAGTTCTTTGGATAATGTTACCACTGATAGCATTTTTTTTTTTTTTTTTTTTAATCTGGACTGCTTCAAGAATTTGTGTGTGATCCTTGCTCAGGGGTCATGCTAATCTCTATTGCTCCAACTTTAGTATATGTGCTTCCAAAGTGAACACAAACCGACAGCATTTTTAAAAGGAGTAAGGATACTACGCTGAGATAGCAGTCTACAGGTAACCATGGAAACAAAACATCTGATCTATGGTATTTGGTCACCGCAGCCTGAGCAGATTACAGATAGGAATTCTCTACCTATTGACCTATAGATTCAACACAATCACTTATCAAATCTCTCTGACTTCACTGCAGAAACTGACAAACTGACCTTGAAATTCATATGGAAATTCAAGGGGCCCCGAATAATGAAAACAATCTGGGAAAAGAACAAGATTGGAGGAGGACTCACACTTCTAATTTCAAAATTTATCATAAAGACACAGTAATCAGGAGAGTGCAGTATTGACAGAAGGACACTATCAACAAAAGAGAACTGAGAATACAAAAATTAACCCTTAGTTTTACAGTCAGTTGATTTTTGACCAGAGTGCCAAGACAATTCAATTGGGGGGAAACAGTCTTCCCAACAAATGACACTGAGGCAACTAGCTTTACACATGGATCCCTACCTCGTACCATACATAAGAATTAACTCAAACTGACCACGGACTTTAATGCAAGAGTTTAAACCACAGGCACAGCTGGGTGGCTCAGACGGTTAAGTGTCTGCCTTCGGCTTGGGCTGGGATTCCAGGGCCCTGGGATCAAGTCCTGCATCAGGCTCCCTGCTCAGGGTGAGCCTGCTTTTCCCTCTCCTACTCTGCCTGCTGTGTTCTCTCTGTCAAATAAATAAATAAATAAAATCTTAAAAAAAAAGAATTTAAACCATAAAACTCTTAGAAGAAAATGTAGAGCAAACATTCATGACTGTGGTTTAGGCATAGCTTTCTTAGATATAATATTAAAAAACACAGGTGATAAAAGAAAAAATGAATTAGAATTCATCAACATTAAGAAAATTTTGTGTTTCAAGGATACCATCAAACAAGAGAAGACAACACAATTAGGACAAAATATCTGTAAATTACATTTGATAAGGCAGTTGATCCAAATATATAAAGAATTCTTATAACTCAGTAATAAAAATGTATAGCATGGTAGCTATAGTTAATATTACATATTTGAAAGTTGCTAATAAAGTAACCTTAGAGGTTTTCATCATAAGAAAGAAATTTCCTAACTATGTATGGTGATGGATGGTAACCGGACTTATTGGTGACCATCTGGCAACATATACGACATATACGAATATTCAATCATTATGTCGTACACCTGAAATATAATGTTATACATCAATTATGCCTCAGTAAAAACACAGGCAATTGATCTTAACAGGCATTTCTCTAAAGAAGATACACAAATGGCCAAAAGGCACATGAAAATGTATTGATTTTTGACAATTAGCCATCATTTGACCATTTGACATTAGATGTCAGGGAAATAGAAAAGCAACACCACAATGAGACGCCATTTTACACCGACTAGATGGCAGAATCCAAGAGCCACAGAACAATAAGCATTGACATGAAATGCTTATTGTAAAAAAATTGGAACTCTGGTGGGAATGTGCTGCCATTTTGGAAAACAATCTGGCAACTCCTCAAAAAGTCAAAAACCAGTTACCATGTGACCTAGTAATTCCGCTCCCAGTTATATAACCAAAAGAAATAAAAACACACGTCCACCCAAAAACTTACACGTGAATGTTCATAGCAGCATGATTTATAACAAGAAAAAAGTGGAAATAACCAAATGTCCATGAACTTATTAAATGTGGAATATTCATACGATGGAGTATTCTTCAGTCATAAAATGGAATGAGCTACTGATACACGCTAGAACACATATGAACTTTGAAAACACTATGCCAAGGAGTCCAGTCACAGAAGCCCACATAGTGTAGGATCCCATTTCTATGAAAGAACCAGAAGAGGCACACCTATAGAGGCGGAAAGGAAATTAGTGATTGCCTGGTGCGAAGAAGTTTGGGGGCATTATGGAGGAACTGCTAGTCGTTGTGGGGTATCTTGTTGAGGTAATGAAGATGTTCTAAATTTAATCATGGTGATGGCGGTACAAGGCTGTGAGTATGCAGAAAACAAGTGAATTGCACACCTGAACTATGGGAATTGTACGGTATATCAATTAATGTAAATAAAATTGCTATATATCTACATAGAAATTTTAAACAGGAAATAAATAACCAATTAAAATAGCTAGAAAGGGACGCCTGGGTGGCTCAGTTGGTTAAGCAGCTGCCTTCAGCTCAGGTCATGATCCCAGCGTCCTGGGATCGAGTCCCACATCGGGCTCCTTGCTCCGCAGGGAGCCTGCTTCTCCCTCTGACTCTGCCTGCCTCTCTGTCTGCCTGTGCTCGCTCTCGCTTGCTCTCTGACAAATAAATAAATAAAATCCTTAAAAAAAAAAATAAATAAAATAGCTAGAAAAAGGGAAAAGGAAAACAAAAAGTTCAGAAATGGAGAATAAAAAAAAAAACCCCAGACATCAATGAGATAGAAAACAACAACAAAAAAATAGAATTAATAAATGATTCAAAAAGTTGGTTCTTTGGGAAATAAAATAGACGAACCTGGGGCACCTGGGTGGCTCAGTCGGTTAAGTATCTGCCTTTGGCTCAGGTCATGATCCCAGAGTCCCAGGATCGAGTTTCGCATCGGACCCTCCCCCATTTCGTGCTCTCTCAAATAAATAAATAAAATCTTTAAAATAGACAAGCTTAATCTTATGAAGTGGGATAAAACACACAAAAAAGACAAAATAAGAAATGACAAAGGGCAATAATCACCCAGAGAGAATATGAAAAGTCATGAGACTATTTTGAGTAACTCTGAAAAGAAAATGTAAAACCTCGAGGAAATGTATGCTTTCCTAGGAAAACTGATTTAACTTAAATCGATCCCAATAGAGAGAGAAAACTTAAACAGACCAATTTTCACAGAAACAGAAAATTGTACAAGTGCTCATTCTAAAGAGGGACCAGGGGGCGCCTGGGTGGCTCAGTGGGTTAAGCTTGAATGGGTTCATAAAGAAATTCTACCAAGCTTAAAAAAAATTCTAATGGAACTTACACGATTATAGGATATAAAACAAGTAAAGTCTCTGAATTATTTTTATAAAGTGAGCATAACTTTGATGCCAAAACTTAACAAAAACTGGGGAGGGAGGAGAAGAAACTCCAGATCACTTCCACTACTACAGTGCAAAAATGTTAAAGGAAATATCAGCAAAGAGATCCACCATCACACCTTATACATCATGACCACATGGGCTTTATTCCAGGAATGCAAGAGTCAATAACCTAATATTAATATGGTATTATTAGAGTTCATGGAAAGCATCACATGATCACCTCCTTAGATATGAAAAAAGCATGTAACAAAACCCAATACCCATTCGAGTTAAAATTCAGAAAAAGAAACTGAAAGATACTTAACATGATAAAATACAAATATTTCAGCTCCAAAGCCAGGATCATGCTTTACTGGGGAAACTCTAGAGCTCTCCTGATAAAATTAAGAAAACAAAAGAACACCCCGCACCCCCACTATTTACCAGAGCGCTGCAAGATTCTATGAGAGAAAGGGGTTCCAACCAAGATTTAGAAAGGAACAGGTAACAATACTTCCCTTTGCAGGTATTATCGTTATCCAGCTGGAATACCCAAAGACTAAAATTAAAACTACTACAAATCACGAGATAATTTAGTAATGTAGCAGACTATACAACTGACATATAGGAAGCAAAAATAGGCATTTTAGGCACACGTGGGTAGTACAACCCTTTAGGCAACATCCTGCTAAAGAGGACAAAAGGAGAGAGACATCCTTACAATAATAAAAGTCAATAAAGAGCCTGAGATGAGCTTCAACAAGAATGTGCCAAACCTGAAAACTATAAAGCATTCCTGAAAGATACAATGTTGACTTACATAAAAGAAGACGAGACCCTCAGATGTATGTCTGAGCTTCGTAAGGACGCCCACGGTGCAGAAAGGACAGGTTGGGCTGGGGGTGAGGGGGACGCCAGGATGGCTGGGAGGGTGACAAGATCACCCTCACCGCCACTCAGAGTGGGGTGACCTACATGCGTGCTTCCCGATCCAATGCCAGGAGCAGTACATACGGTCCCACCTACAGAGGATTCGCGCCCAAGGAATGAAAACCAAGTCTCACCAAGTCTCTCAGTTGAACCGCGGGTTTACAGGAAACAGGAGGAGGAGAAGCATGGAAAGGATATTCTAGGAGGCCGTGAACCAAGTCCAGGAGGTCTTACCTGCACAGATTCTAAGAGACCTGAGACACGTCAACCGCACGCTCTCTGTACGTTGATTTAAACAACTGTGGGAAGACTCTGGAGATCGGTGAGGACATCTGAAAACTGACTGGGTATGGGACAGTACGAAGGACTAGTTAATCCTGGCAGGTGTGATAATGGCGCGGTGGCTCTCAGGAGTCAAGTCTCATCTGTAAAGTATGTAAGAAGATGCTTGTGGGTGAAATCCTCCAGTATTTAAAATACTTCAGCAAAATAAGCAAACAAGCAAAGTCAACAGATCCCCATTCTGTACGAGGGGGAAGCAGCAGGACAGGCACATTGTTGAAAACCACAGGGGCGGCTGAGTCCAAACAGACGTGTTTGCACCCTGGGTTCACCTTAGCTTCAGGAATGTTGTTCTTCTGACTGTACGCCCTCCCCTCCCCTGTTCTACCTCACAGGTGTGCCCCCTTCTGGGCGCATACCCAGCCAGGCTCATTACCCCCAACTCAACCCACCTGGAAAGCCAGGCTTCTCCGAGCCCCCCAACGAAGCCCCCCAACGAAGCTCAGAGTGGGGTCCTCCCTCCTTCCCTCCTCTTCTCTCGGCACCTGCCTGTCTCGGCACTAGAACTTTCCCCGACGACATCACTGTCTATGTCCAGCTGACCAGATCCCAAGCTCAGTCACTCCTCTTTACTCAGCCCTAACAGTATGCGTTCTGCTGTCCCCTTTTTAATTTTTTTTTTATAAACACATAATGTATTATTAGCCCCAGGGGTACAGGTCTGTGAATCGCCAGGTTTACACACTTCACAGCACTCACCATAGCACATACCTTCCCCAATGTCCGTCACTCCACCCCCCTCTCCCAACCCCCCTCCCCCTGGCAACCCTCAGTTTGTTTTGTGACATTAAGAGTCACTTATGGTTTGTCTCCCTCCCAATCCCATCTTGTTTCATTCATTCTTCTCCTACCCCGCAAACCCTCCATGCTGCCTCTCAAATTCTTCATATCAGTGAGATTGTATAATTGTCTTTCTCTGACTGACTTATTTCGCTAAGCATAACACCCTCTAGTTCCATCCACGTCATCGCAAATGTCAAGATTTCATTTCTTTTGATGGCTGCATAGTATTCCACTATAGATACATACCACTTCTTTATCCATTCATCTGTTGATGGACATCTAGGTTCTTTCCATAGTTTCCACTGTCCCCTTCTTAAAACATGTTCTTTTCTTGCTTCCAAAGACACCCTCACCTCTGCCCTGGCTTTAATGATCGTGTGTATTTTTTTAATGCCTCCTACATTTATTGTTTCGGTCTGACCTGTGTTCTGGACCCTGTGATCAACAGCCCATCCTCCAGCTGAAGGAATCCCAGGCCTCTGGAACTTACCACTGAAAGACCCGCGGATCCCCTTACCCAAGAATCCAACACTGCCACTGGATGCAATCAGCAAGAGGTTCTTTATTGTTACGCAGGCGCCTGCGGGTGGTCAGCGCGCGCCTGCGGGTGGTCAGCAGCTCCTGCTAGCTGAGCACACCAGGCTGGGGTAGTGCAGGATTTTTATAGACAGGTACAAACAAGTTTTGGGAGGGGCTGAGCTGACTGATTGATAATTTGAACAGGCATACTTGGCGTCAGTGGAGTGGATCAGGGGACCCACGTGCGAAAGCAGACAAAGCAATCTTACAGAAGCAGAACTGGCCGGTTAGCCCACGCATACGAATGAAAGCACTATTAGGATATTGAAGGCCTGGTTACTCTCAAGCCAAGGCCATTTTCCCTTTAATGAGGTCCTAACATAAAGACAATTGGGAGTCTCTCCTGGTGAAATGTTAAGGTAACTTCTTTGTTGTAAATCTCAAGGACATTTGCAAACCAAGGGAGACTCCTACGCTGCAGGACTGTGATTTCTGCAAGTTCACTATTTATAATGCTACACATATGGAGGGGAGCGGGTGAAGGGGGGGGGGTGCAAGGCGCCAGCCTTTGCTTTGTCCTCAGCCAGCCTCCTGCTCCTTAGAGTTGAGGGTTTAAGCAATTTTTCATTTCTTAGCAAAGCATTAGAAGCATTATTATACAGAAGCCAGAAACAGCCGGGTTAAACACAGATTTTCGCTATTCGTTATCCTGTTATGCTGCTTGCTGACTCCCTTATCTATCGTCAGCTAGCTACAGTTTCTCAGTTAGCATAAGCTGGTTATAAAAAGAATGTTAAAACTTATAGGCTATAGTATAATTCTGACCTGGGGTCCTTCACCACCATGGCTAAACTTGAACTCTGCTACTTCCCCTTTGCCCAAGTCTTCTCCCCGCCTGAGTGTCAGCATCACCGTCCCCCAAGCTGTTGCCACCACAGCCCACTCTCTCGCCGTGGAACATGGAGATTCCACGTCACATTTACAGTTAATTCACTGGGGCCACTTACTTGTATAAAATGGCCTTTCTTTCAAAGGGCAGAAATCTTTTTGCCGTTTCTAATTTCCACAGCAAATTAAACATGCACTGTGCGCGCCCCTTCCTCTCCCTGGGACTCTCTTCCCTGCTTTAAGAATCTAGCTCGCTCTTGTTTTCGAGGTTCAATCTTGAGGCCACCTTGAGAGATGGGAATTTCTTCCCCATCCAACCTAACTCACCCGCAGATGACCCTGTTCTGTCTCCTCTGCAGGACGGTGCACACCCCAAGCTGCTCTCTGGGCTTCTTCCAGAACGGGAGCTGTGTGAGAGCAGGACCTGGGCTCTGGCTACTGCCGTCCCTGGAACACACAGCAGAGTTCTCGGTGCTGGGCAGACCCTTCCCAGGCAAGCCATTTGCAACACGAACGGTCTGTCTGCTTGGGCTGCGGGAACAAAACACCAGACACTCAGGGGCTTAAACAACATTTATTTCTGAAGGTTCTGGAGGCTGTCTCCTTCTTAAAACATCAAACATCCAACATAAAACATCCAACATCAAGGTGCCGGCACACCAGTCGTCTGGTCAGGAGCTTCTTCCTGGCCTCTAGACTGCCACTGCCTCTTCTCCGCGTGGTCACGTGGCCTTGCCTTGGGGCACGCGCGTGGAAAGCCTCTCTCCATCCTCCTCTTATCAGGGCACTAATCCCATTACAGGGTCCCACCCTCAAGCGCCCAGCTAACCCAAACCACTTCCCAAAGGCCCCACCTGGAGCCTGGAGGTTAGGGCATCAACATATGAATGTGGGGGCTGAGACACCACGCAAAACAAGAAATCTTCCTCTTCCTGGGCCAGTTCCTAATAAAAGGCAGCGGGCAGCTCTCTGACATTTCTCGGGTTCTGAAGTACTGATGCCCTACTGAGAAGGGTCTCTTACACTGGCAAGCCCTGTGCAAGACAATGGGGTTAAAATGACAAGAGACACAGACCCTGTCCCATGTGGGGCCCCATGTCTCTGTCCGGGCAGGAAATATAAAACAGGAGAAGTGCTACTTTTCTTAGAGAATTCTCTTACTAGATACTTAGCAATAAGCGTATCATTCCCCCCCTGTCTCTTGTGATAAGTAAGCCACGGACTGCGGTCACACACAAGTGGCAAGGACCAGCATGCCACACAGGATGGATCCCGTCTCCTGGAAGCCAACCCCTGGGAGTACCCGAGGCCCTGCTGACTCGCTCAGGTGCAGGGAGGGGCAGCTCATCTTGGGAAGGAAGTGGTGGGGACAGAGTGCAGGGTGGGCTGGGCTGTGACTGCAGGTCAGGGGAGGGCAGGGAGCGGACTCTGGCTGAGGTGTCCACAGCTGGGGACAGTTGCAGGTGGGGAGGGACTCCTGTGAGCACCGGGACAAGGCATGTTAAGGACAGTGCCTGGTGAGCGCCACCGCGGGGAGGGGCCGCATAGAGGGACCTGGAACATGCGGACTTGCTGACAAAGACTTTGAGGTCCTGGACTCCAAGAACACTGGGGTTCGGAGTATTCGGATCACATGCAAGGAGGGAAAACAAAAGGAGGGCAGAAAAGGAAGGGAGGCGGGAGGGGGGTTCGGAGAGGGGACGGCGCTCTCCAGCCTTCGGACCCAAGGAAAATCACTACCTTGTCAGCATTCTTTCCCTTTCCACATTTCTAATTTGGTGACGTTCCTGCTTTTCCCCACTGGAATGCAGGTCACAGACAGAAACTAGCTCGAGCACAGAGGCAGATGAACTGTTTTACATTTAATCAATCAACATCACAGTGTTCACATCACATACAACTTCGTAACACCAAGGTGTATGGGCACTGTTCCAAAGAAGGGGCCCCTCCAACATGTGTCCCTCTGCGTATGGGCCACCTGGGGGCGTCTGCAGTGCTCACTTGGCTTCCCGCTGGGTGGAGAGCTGTGGACTGTGGATCAGGGGCTCCTCTGTCCGGCGCAGGGATCCGGGCTCCTCTTGGGCCTTCCTGTGAACCGTATCACAGCCTGCCTGGGCAGCGGGATACGGTCAAGTGCAGACAAGCGCCATGTGCCACAGCTGGTTCGGGGGTGCCAAGGCCTGGCCCCGGCTCAAGTGCATGGGTCCCATTCCCTTCCAGCCAGAGGCACACGGAGCTGAGGGAACAGAGTGAGAAGCAGGCACGGGCCGCAGTGCAGGACACTGGTTACTGAGAGCGGTAGAACGGAGACAGAGGCCCAACACCATCAGGGGACGGAGACACCCGGACAGCAGCTAGCGCTGGGGCAGCTGGATGGACCAAGCCCTACCAGCCTGCTCCTCTCCAGTACCGTCTGCTGGGGGAGGGCAAGCGGGCGGCAGGCAGGCCCGGCAGGCCCTGCGGAGGGCTGTCCTTGGTCCCTTGCTCCCTCCTGGACTGGAGAGTGGCCACATAGAGCACGCAGGCCCGGGAAACACAGGTGATCGCAAGCACGAACATCCCCACGCGGGCCAGCAGCACTCGGACTCCGGGGACAGGAGGAGACAGAAGCTGTGCCACCTGGGCCCAGAGGCCAAGAGAAGGACAAGAGAAGACAGAGTCAAAGGCAAAGGGAAGGAGGGGGCAGAGGTGTGGAGCGGGGCTGGAGGCTGGGCAGAAGCAGAGCTGCGGGGTCGAGTTTGGGGGCTTGGTTGGAAGGGATTACTGTGCCGCCCTCCGCCTCCTGCCCCAGCTGGGCCTTGCACTGGAACCAGAGCAGATTCGGAACACATTCTGGGTTCAGAACACCGGGGTCTGGAACCTGCTCTGTGACCTGCACAAGTCACCATGCTTCCTGGAAACTCATTTTTGTAATCCAGGAAACAAAATGATTTCTAGCTCAGTTGAGGTGCCGACCGAGTGGCAGTGCCCATAAGCTGCACTGTACAGATGTGCGCCCCTACTAGCCTACTAGGAAGGGGGCTCCCATCATAATTATTAGCCCCCAAGGCGCTAAAGGGAAGGCCTGGATCCCCAGACCCCGAGACCCTCAGAGGGCAGTGCCATCTGGGCTGGAGTCAGCACTGCCTTCATGGGAGAAGGGCGTTGCTTCTTCCCGCCCTGGTCCTCTGGACAGACAGGTGCCGGGCCCCAAATGTACTCACCGGGTCACTCACGCTCTGGGTCCGGCAGCTGCTCCAGGAGCAGGTCCTCCTTGCCACTGAACTGCACGAGAGAGGGGGTAAGAGGCCGCGGCTGGAGAACTCTCCTTCTGTCCCTCCAACCCTGGCTGCTGCCCAGCAGAGAGGCCCCCCACCCTGGGCCGAGGGGGCTTCCGTTAAGACCTCCGAGGGGCCCGGGCTGTCCCTTCTGACCTCTCTAATGCAGTTCATTAAGAACCTGCAGTGCAAAGTCCTTCCCTTGTTTAGCTTTGGTGCAGAGAGAGGGAAATGGATGCAGCTCAGCGGCCAGACCCCGGGGGGGGGGGGCAGGCAGGGGAAGGCCACCCAGGAAGACCAACGGCTCCCAGGAGAACGACACACTTGCCTCGATGTGGTACACTATGCGCCAGAAACTCGAGTCTGAGCCTCGGTATCTTCTTCCGGGGTAGAGCTGCCACATGGAAGGCAGAGGGCATGGGGCCAGCAGGCTGGGGCACATGGCCTCCCCCAGGGACACATCTTCCTGACGCATGAGGACCTGGAGGCTACTCTCCGTCTGAAGGCAAAGGAAGACCAGGGCACACCTTCAGGGCTCAGATCTGCAGCACACAACCCCCCCCCCCCCCCCGAGTCCTTCCCGCCCTCCCCCAGCCTGCCCAACATCTGAAATGCTGGGGGTCAGCCACCCAGCAACGCGTCCCCACTTAAGCCTTGCACGGCCCTCTCAGGGATGCTGGCGAGGCAGGATGACCGGCACTCACAGGTGTCTAGACACCCAGACAGGGCCACACTGGGTCCACTGCTTCCTGACAGACTTCAAGCTTGTTCTTACGCTTCCTTAGCTGTG
Organism: Mustela nigripes; assembly: GCF_022355385.1. Taxonomy (NCBI): domain Eukaryota; kingdom Metazoa; phylum Chordata; class Mammalia; order Carnivora; family Mustelidae; genus Mustela; species Mustela nigripes. The sequence goes on from NC_081569.1 coordinate 136,504,719, forward strand.
GTTTGGTGCTGACGTCAGCTGCTTCGGGGTTTTCTTTGATTATTCTTTATTCTGTCCTACAGCCCCTTTTATTTTATTTTAGTTCATTTACTTATTCAACTTTTTTTTTTAAAGTACTCTCCATAACCAATGTGGGGCTTGAACTCACAACCCCAAGGTTTATTGATTTATTTAACTTTTTTTAAAGTGATCTCTACACCCAACGTGGGGCTTGAACCCATAACCCCAAGATCGAGTCGCATGCGCCACTGACGGAGCCAGCTAGGCACCCCCAAGGGGCCCCACTGGAACACAATCCGGTGAGAGACTACTTTTCCCCATCACCACCACCGCTCCTCTCCTGCAGCAAGCTAACGGGCCACTTTCCTGGTCACGTGCCCCGCATCAGCTCTCGGCACAGCAGCAAAGGGTGTACATCTAAAAATCCCATCTCTCACTCCACTGACACCCTCCAGGGGCTTCTCATGGCAGTCAGCAGGACTTCAATCTTGACCACGGTCCACAGCCCCACTAATACGGACTCCTGTCTCCCTCATCTCCCGTCTGTCCTTCGCCCTCCACCACAAAGCCACCAAGGTCTCCTCGCCTTTTGGGGACATGCCTCGTCCCCAGTAATCTCTTGCATCTGCGGTCCTCTGCCTGGGACATTCTCCCCTACATCTACGCAGGGCTCACACCCTTCTCAGAGATAGGTCTCTTGCACGAATATATGTTACAGGGACACATTTCAGCAAAATCCAACTCTGTGAGACACGCAGGAAGCATACCCATCTAAAAGGGAGATTCACAACGGTTTCAAACAAAGTGATGGGCAAAAGCACAACAGGCAAGTCCAAATTAATACTCTTGAGGGGTCTGGCCTACAGACCCCAGCCCACTCATTACTGCCTCTCATTCTGCACAACTTACCAGCAGCCTCAATTACTTTATCGCTTCCCCCCGCCCCCCGCCCCCCGCCCCTGAGTATCAGCTCACCAGTAATAGGATTTTATCACATTCACTGCAAACTCTCACAGCCTAGAATCATGCTAGGCATATAAACTAGGCCCTCATGCTGGTTCAATCAATGTTTTTTTCCGGAGTGGAAATTATTTTTTAAATTGTCCATCTATGAAATACAGTGGAATTGTTAAGAAAGAATTCGGATCATCCTGGGAGATGTAAGTGGAAATCGTCATTCTTGCCGCGTTCCTACATGGTTTTCTGTATCTTTCAGCCACTTTCGGTCTGCTTGTTCATCTTTTTTCTTATTGATTTAAGGTAACCTTTACATGTGAAGAACACAGGTCCTTTCAATTACTTGGGGGCGAATGTGGCCCCACAGCCCCTAGGGGATTATGTTTCCTGCATAATTTCTGTTTAAGTGAAACACACAGCTGTGTGGTTCTGGTGTCATGTTTAGAAGATATTCGCCAATCAGAGATTTTTAACAAGTTATTCACGTTAATTCTCTCCAGATACCTGACTTTATAAAGTACATATTAAACTCGATGTTGAAAAGGACACAGACGGATCCTTAGAAAGGAAATTCAACGCCAGCAAACATGGGGTGAAGAGCCCGGAACTCCGAGCCTGTGCCCCGCCAGCAGGACGCCTCCGGGCAGGTCTGCGGGCTGTCACCGTCCTCCCCGCTGTGAAACAGGGACACGGTCCCTGCCGGCAACTCCGCTGGCTGCTGGTCTAGGACCTACCCGTCCTCCTGGGGCCAACTCCATCTTGCTCTTAACCGGGCTGGTGCCCCAGCACCGCGTCCCCGGTGAGCCGTGCTCCCGCGAGGCCCAGCGGCGGCCCGACCCCCCGAAGTCCGCGGCAGGTCCCCGCACGTGGCGGCCGCGGACGCCCGCCCACGCCGCCCGCCCGGCCCGCCCCCGGGGCCGCCGTACCTCGATGGTAATGGGCAGCCAGGTGCGCCGGTTCTCGTCCACGTACACGGACCTCTCCCAGATCCACAGGTGGTCCGGGTGCAGGGCTGTGTGCGCCCTGAGGAACGGGAGCTCGCCCATAGCGCCCCGGGCCGCGCCGCCACCGCAGCTCCAGCTTCTGAAACCCAATCACTGGCGCGCGGGACGCCGGTCCGCGACGCTTTATAGCGGGACGCGCGCGGGCGCCCCCCGGCGGCGGGGCGGGAGGAGGGCGGGCGCGAGGCAGGACCGGATCAGCGGCCGGTCTTGCGCGCTGGGACCCGGGCAGCATCTAGGAGAGCAGCCCTGGCCCCATAGCCTCGTGGCTTTCTCCAGCCTGGCCCCCAGCCACCCAGCCGGCTCCCACTCCCCGCTGCTGGGGAGGCACCCCTGCCTGTGGCCTTTGGCCTCTCCTCTGCCGGGAGGTGCCAGTGTCCTCCGCTCCCTGGGACGCCCAGACCCCACTCTCCGAGTCAGCCACTGTGTGTGGCTGGTCACGTCACACCCCAGACCAGAACACCAGGCCTCTGCTGGGAACTCACAGTCGATGCCAGGCAACCCAGAATCAGGACCCCCTCCACGTCTTCTGGGACCGGAAGAGAACCACGCGCGCCTGAACCAAGCCTGGCCTTTCCCAGATTCGGGGCATCACCTTCAGCCCGTGTGCATGGGGTGGGAGAATCAATTTCCTCGGCCAAGCGCAGCTCTTGGAGCCCCAGCACCCCCCCCCCCCCCCCCCCACACACACATTTTCCACGGCTTTGATGATGGTGTGGTCATCTAATGGCTATTGTGAAACCCGGTGGTGAAGAAACATGGGTTTTTCCTTTTATAGGCTTTGAATTCATTGATGAGCACATCCTTCAAAATGAATGCTTGAAACAATCCCTTCTCTCCATCCCAAGATCAATGGGATTGCGAAGTCCCTGGATTATATGATCAAACCCACTCTCTGTAAGTGACAGCAAATAAGGAAAACAATTTCACTTCATTTTGGAGTACACCACATGCCCATTAAGGCAATTAAGAAAATAAAGTACAATGAGAAACATGTACACCGAGCTCCCGCCTCATTGCTCAAACATCACCATGGGCAGCCGCTTGGGGCTTCACCTTCCAGCTTTTTCCTGTCTCTCCGACCAGGCTCTAAGAAAATACCTGGTGATCTTTTGCCAGATCACAAAAGAGAAAATGAGCTTAACCCGGATCCCCTGACAGCAGAGGACTGTAGTTGCTTCTCTGCCTATCCATACCACCAAATTCCCAAGAAAGTGCTGAGGTGGCCTACAGTAATACAGATATAATGGGATTTACCAGGAACACAAAATAGAAGACAAAAGCCAAGCTGAGTCAGGAGTGGAGGAGGCAGATGTGAGCCCAGCCAACCTCCTTCCCAGGGCAGCCCCTGGTGATGGTAATATTTAATTTTCAGACTTGTGGCATTCAGGCTGATTTCCCTGTGGATGGTTCTTAATTCCAGACCCAGATAGCCACTGGGAGCAAGATAATATGGTAATATATCTGCTGGGGAAGTCTCAGCCCAGCCCTGAGCTTTGAGGTCAAAAATGATGACAGATCCAGCTTAAACAGTGTGATAAGGGAAGGAGACACCTGTGAGCCAGTGTGGCCACTGACCCAGTCACATCAATGGTTCCAGGACCCAGAATGCTGCTGAAATGTCAATTTCATTTCTGCTCCTTCTGCTTTTCGAAGAGGCCACAAAAGGAACAAATAATGCAGCAAGATTCAGACTCCCTCAGCTGGGTATGCTTCTGAATGTTCTGGGAATATGTATGATCCTTACACTGCTGACCCCCGTTCAAACAACAGTACATGCCTTCTGCATCTCACGAGGGTTTCTTAATATTAAGCAAGAATGTACGTTATTCTTGTGTAGTATTGAGAAAATCATTTGAGAAGGGGTTTCAAAGCATGAAAGTGGCATAAGATGATTGAGGAAATCATGGGGCAACTTCTGGGGGACACTTGAGCCTTCTTTATGGAAATCCCATCAAAAAGGAAGAGCTCCTGTGTGGTCTCAGGGACAGGTTAGCCTCTCCAGCGTGTTACCTGCCCCATCTTCGGGCTTGAAGGTCAGTAGGCCTACCTTTGGACAACTTTCTGACTCCTTTATTTGTCTACAAGTTCTCCAAGGATAACCAAGTGGTGTTTCATTTAAAAAGTAACATAAAGCACTTCTTTTGCTTTTTTTTTTTTTTTTTTTTTTTTAAATATAGAATCCTTAACTGATGCTTTCATGTTCTGGCTTTGGATCCAGTTTCGACTCTGCCTCTATCATCCGTGAACATGGCAAATCCTTTGCTATCTTGGCCTCATTGGCCCACTTGTGTAATGAATGGGCTCCATTATGTGCCCTCGAAGCCTATTCTAACTCAACAGTCCCTGATCCTCTGATAAAGTTGTCTAGGGGGAGGATAAGAATGATTTGGGGCAGAGTGGTTCTGGATACGAAAGCCCACAGTGGAATATGTTTTTCAGGAGTGAGGAGGCCATCTTCTTGGTTGGGTCCCAAGGAAGAGCCTTGGGGGTGAGTCATGACCATTAGTAGGGTCTAGAGCCTATAGGAATTCTTTAATTTTTTTGAGGCAACACCTTACTGTTTTCTACAGTGGATGCACCAGGTTGCTTTCCCATCAATAGTACACAAACACTTTTTTTTTCTCCACATGCTTGCCAAAACTTGTTATTTCTTGTGTTTTTGACTTAAGCCATTCTGTCAGGTATGAGGTGCTATCTCATTGTTTTGATTTGGATTTCCCTGACGGTGAATGATGATGAACATATTTTCTTGTGTCGGTTGGCCATTGGGATGTCTTCTTTGGAGGAACATCTGTTCATGTCTTCTGCCCATATTTTAATTGGATTATTTGTTTTTTCTTTTTTTTTTTTTTTAATGTGTGTTGAGTTGTATCGGTCCTTTATGTATTTTGGATACCAACCTTTTATCGGATATGTCACTTGTAAATGTCTTCTCCCATTAGTAGGTTGTCTTTTGGTTTTGTTGACTGTTTCCTATGCTGTGCTAACTTTTAATTTTGATGTAGTCCCAATAGTTTATTTTCATTTTTGTTTCCCTTGTCTCAGGAGGCATACCTAGAAAATGTTGCAATGGCCAATATCAGAGAGATTACTGCCTACGCTCTCTTTTAGGATTTTTATGGTTTCAGGTCTTACATTCAGGTCTTCAACCCTAGTTTATTTTTGTAGATAGTGTGAGAAAGTGATCTAGTTTTTTTTTCTTTTGTTTGCACATAGCTGTTCAGTTTTCCTGACATCTTTTGTTGAAGAGACTTTTTCCCATAGGATAGTCTTGCCTCCTTTATAGAAGATTAATTGATCATAAAATTGTGAGCTTATTTCTGGTTTTCCTAATCTGTTCTATTGATCTATGTGTCTACTTTTGTGGTTATACCGTACTGTTTTGATTAATAAAGGTTTGTAGTATATCTTGAAATCTGGGATTGTGGTACTTCCAGTTTTCTTCTTTTTTTAAGATTCCTTTGGCTATTTGGGGTCTTTTGTGGTTCCATACAAATCTTAGGATTGTTTGTTCTAGTTCTTTGAAAATTACTGTTGGCATTTTGATAGGGATTGCATTAAATGTATAGATTGCTTTGGGTAGCATGGGTATTTTTTTTTAAAGATTTTATTTATTTATTTGACAAACAGAGATCACAAGTAGACAGAGAGGCAGAGAGAGGGGGAAGCAGGCTTCCTGCAGAGCAGAGAGCCCGATGCGGGGCTTGATCCCACGACCCTGGGATCATGACCTGAGCCGAAAGCAGAGGCTTTAATCCACTGAGCCACCCAGGTGCCCCGAATGATATTTGTTAAATATTAAATTTATTAAATATTAAATAAAAAATATTTGTTCTTCCAGTACATGAGTGTAGAGTATGTTTCTGTTTGTGTCTTCTTCAGTTTCTTTCATCAATCTTTTATAGTTTTCAGAGTAGGGATTTTTTACCTCCTTGGTTAAATTTATTTCTAGGTATTTTATTATTTTTAGTGCAATAGTAAATGGGTCTTTTTTCTTAATTTCTCTTTTTGCTACTTCATTATTGGTGTATAAAAATGCAATGGATTTCTGTATATTGATTTTGTATCCTGTGATCTTACTGAATTAATTTATCAGTTCTAGTAGTTTTTTTTTTTTTTTTTTTTTTGGTGGAATCTTTAGGGTTTTCTATATATAGTCTCATGCCATCTGCAAATAAAGTTTTACATCATCCTTACTAATTTGGATGCCTTTTATTTCTTTTTGTTGTCTGATTGCTGTGGCTAGACTTCCAGTACTGTGTTGAATCAAAGTGGTGACAGTGGACATCATGGTCTTATTCCTGACCTTAGGGGAAAAGCTCTTTTTTCACCATTGAATGTTAGCTATGGGTTTTTCATACAGGCCTTTATTATGGTGAGGTTTGTTCCTTCTAAACATACTTTGTTGAGGGTTTTTATCATGATTGTTGTACTTTGTTGTACGTTGTCAAATGCTTTTTCTGCATCTATTGAAATGATCATATAGTTCTTACCTTTATCTTGTTGATGTGATGTATCATGTTAATTGATTTGCCAATATTGAACCACTTGCACCCCAAGAATAAATCCCATTTGATCGTGGTAAATGAATGTTTTAAATGTATGGTTGGATTTAGTTTGCTAATATCAATATTAGGATATTTTAAAAAGGATTCTGTCAATATCATGTGGAACTTACTGTTACATATGAAATATACAAATATCATTATACTATATTCTAATATGCATATTTTATATACTACGGCATAATCTAGTTGTATGTTAATTTTTCCAAATATTTAGCCAATTTCCCAAACATTATTGAATAATTTTTCCTTTGACACAGGATTTCTGACACTACCAACATTGAATACCAAGTCCCATGTAGATAGGGGTCTGATTCTGGGCTCTCTTCTGTTCCATTAGTCTGTTACTATGGTAAAACACACTTAAAAGAGTTATGAATTTGAACCTGAAATACTTGGTGGAATAGGTCCTCCCTCTTTGTTCTTTTTCAAAATTGTACTTTTGCATCTCTGAATTTTTTCTCACTATTTTTGGGATTTTTATTGGCATTTTATTGAATTTGTATGATTGAGGAAAACCTCTGTTGTTCTTTAATAACATTTTATAATATCCCTCATAAAATGCTACGTATTTTGTTGATCTTCTAGATATTTTATACCCTTGTTGCTTTTGTGAATGGTATGTTTTAATGCTACTTTCTGGTGTAAAATTTTGGTGTTGACTTTGTAGCATCCTTGCTAAACTCTCATATTAGTTTTAATGGTTGGTTTATCTGCAAATCATAGTTTTTTTTTTTTCCACCCTTCCTTTCCAATCTTTATGCTTTCCTATATCTGTCTATCCGCCCTCCTTATTTCTCTGCCTCTAATTCTTTCTGTCTCATTAACTTTTAGTGTTTGTTAAAACATGTTAAATAACAGGGTTGGGTGATGGCAAGCATTCCTTTCTTGTTCCAGTCTTTAACAAAATTCTTCTAAAGTTTAACCAGTCAGCAGAAGGTTAGATGGAAGTTTTGGTAGATAAGCTTTATCCGTTAGAAAATGTCCTACCATTCTTCACTCTTAAGCTCTTTACCATGTATGTTGAATGGTGTTGGGTGTATTTTCTACTGAAATGATCTACACCTGTGTTGAAGCACATTCTGTAGGTTGCCTATCCAGCACTCAGCTCCCTCTTCTTCCTTGCTGCAGAACCCTTACTTTTGCAAGCCTCTACCTCTAACCTCCTTATACAGCTGAGAAAAAGGATGACCCAGCTGATGGATAAAGCCTGATTTCTCTGAAGCAGTGCTTGATTTGGGGTGGCCACATGCTTCAGTTCTGGTACATGAGAACTCCATTGGTTTGTTGGGTTTTATTTTGTTTTGTTTTATAGCTCAAAAGTTCTCAGCCATCATCTCTTCAAATATTATCTTTTATTCTCTTTTTTTTTTTTTTGCTTTTTGTTTTGTTTTGTTTTGTTTCATTTTCCAAACTGAAGGAGAAAGAGCAATGCAGCATGCTTGCAAGGCAGTACCATCTAAAAGAGGTAGGCATAACGAAATGGGAATTCCTACACCCAGAGATGGTTACGGCTAGTGGGAGGGGAGAGTGGAAATGGGTTAGTGCCATTCATGAAATGATTAGCCAGAATTTTACAGCATGAGCTTTTGTTTTAGCTGACCTGAATGAAGAACTCCCTACAACCCTTCCATATCCATGCCCCTGGTTAAAGGGAAAATGATATCTAACCTCTGGGAGAATGGTAATCAAAATAGGAGCTGGGGCAGCACCCTGGAGGGATAGCAGTTGAGGGAGAAACAGGGAGTCCATAAATAAGCAGAGAGCTCTTACCCACTGAACACCCAGCCAAACTTCTTATCCCTGGAAGGGAGAAGAAATATGCCCCATAGAAGTTCTGTCCATCTCCAGATAGATTCCAAACCCAGGACAGCTGCAACTCTTATAAGGGAGCACCACTTCCTAGATGAACTCACAGAAAGGAATCACAGGAGGGTGGAAGAATACATACAGCAATAAAAAGAGGCAACAAACTGGAGAACTTACACCTGAGGAAATAGAGCCATCAAAGCCATCAGAACAGGTATTTAAAACAAGCATACTCCCACAGAAAGTAAGATAATGTTTTATGGCAGTGATACAAGCATAAGTGGTTATTTTTAAAAAATCATCTCCTGGGGATGCAGTACTGTAGGGAGACAAGTACAGTCTCTGAAATCAGGTTGCCTAGATCTACCAGCCGTTTTTCAGGTCTGTAACCTTGGGCAAGTCACTCGCCTTCTCTGTGCTGTGAGTTTGTAAGATGGGGATAATAATATCCCATCTATTCCATAGGGTTTTCACAGGGACTAAATAGCCAATATTTGTCAAGTGTTTAGAATCACACCTGACATACAGTTAAGTACTCAATTAACGTTTGTTCTTACTATCTTGGAAACAAAAATAATGCAACTTTGAAACAAAAGACTCAGTAGATGTGTTGAATAGCCTGGAAGCCCGGAGGTTACCTGGGACTCTTCCTAAATGTGCCAGAGTGTGAAGTTAAGAGACGTGGGGGTAAGTGTACACTTACCATGACCTACCTCAGAAGAATTTCAGCAGCAGAGAAAAGAGAATAAAAGGGAGGGAATATTTGAATGAATAACTGAGAAATTCCCAGAGCTAAAGAAGATTGGTGTTATCAGAATAGAATAAATAAGGGGAGAGATAGCTAAACACACCATAATAAAATCTCAAGGATAAAAGTTTTAAAAATTCTGTCAACAAGAAAAAAGATCAGAGAATTCAATGCACACAGATTTCTCACCGACTATAATACAAGTGTCTCTATAATGAACTAGAATTATATACCCAGCTAAACTATCATTCAGATGTGAAGACGAAATGTGAGCTGCCCTCCCTCCCCAGACCCTATCTGGCACATAGAGTCAGCTCTTTAGTAAGAAGGGAAAAACTCTAGAAGAAATATAGGAGATAAAATCCACAATGGAAGATCACCAACAGCAATGACAACGATATTGTCTAAAAGTAGTTCAACAGTTTTTTTCTTAAAATATGGAAATAAAATTCTAGACATCAACATGGAGTAGAAATGGGGTCAAAAGAATAAAGCAATGTAAGTAAATCCCAAGGTTCTTTTCTTTTCTTTTTTCTTATATTTTTTTAATTCTTTTAAAAGAATTAATTTATCTCTACCCCCAACAAGGGGTTCAAGCTTACAACCCTGAGATCAAGAGGCGCACACTCCATGGACTGAGCCAGCCAGGCAGCCACCCCCACCCCAACAAGTATCTTTTCTTTAAGGGGAGAATAAATAAACTGATTAACTTTAAATGTTATGGGGAAAAAAATGCCTTTAGATGTAAGTTTAGGGCAACCAATAGAATGTTAAAAACAGGATGTAAATAACTACCTGGATAGATAAGATGAAGTTTTTGGATCAATAAGATGGTCTGAGTAATATTTCAGCTGAAAACAATGAAAACTCTACATAAAACATGTCTCTAAGATCTTTTTAAATGCATCACTGAACTGACAAGAAAGTAATAAATCCGAGGCCAAAGCAAGTGAAAGCAGAAACCCAAAGAGGTAACGGACCAGCCAAGCAGCATACACCTTGGGGACCTGTGCTGAAGCCTGGTGACCCTGGGCTTCCAGTTTACTTCTGGACATTTCTTAGGTAGCAGTACACTTCATAAATGTTTATTTACTGTTACATCTTACATGTTTTTCTCCTGCCTGGTTTCACTTCTTGATGAAGTGATTCCTCAAAGAACACTTTTATGGAGGACTCCGTATGGTAAATTTCCACAGATGTGCTGTCCAATACGGAGCCACTATTCACATGTGGTTACTGAACATTAGAATTGTGGCTCGTCTACACTGAGAAGTGCTGTGATATAAAGTACGCACTGGATTTCAAAGACTCAATACAGGCGTGCACGCGCGCGCTCGCGCGCACACACGCACACACACACACAGAATGCACTGTTACCCCTGCCCCCAAATATGCCAGCTTCCTTCATTGCACTTTGTAAATGTTTGCTCTTAATCTTTGTCAACACAGAGTCATAGATTTCCTAGGACTCTGTATGTGTGATATGCAAGCAGATGGGCTCTGAGTAGGGTCTGGGAGTCTTTTTTAAGAGCAGAAACATGAGCTATCATCTGTAGACATTATGTTATCCCCAAACTGCACAGAATGTGTTTTTCTGACTCTCCAGAGACTCTCCAGAGTCTCTCTCAATTCTGGAAACTGAGGCTGCTCAAGGGAGCTCTGGGCAGGGGGCATGTCACAGGCACTCTCCATAAAAAACGACGTTAGTTTTACATTTAATAAAGAAGGTGTGATCAGGATAAGTAGAGGGGAACTTGGGTACTAACCACAGCTTGACTGCCTCATGAATAGCACAGGTTTTATTCCCATCTACCTTTTTATTTTTTGTTTTTATTCTATTTTTTCATTCGCTGTGCTTCCACTCAATCAAACATTCCACTCACGGTGAATAAAGAAAAAAACAAACTAAAAATGTCCTTCAATGAATCAAAACACCATTTGGTCAAATTAGGAAAACTTTTTCCCAGTCAGAAGAGAGTGATCCATCAGATCAGCTCTTTCTCTTATTAATTCAGAGAAAGTAGCCCAGAGAGTCACCTGGAAGGAACATCAGGGACCACTGGAGCTTATTTGACTCCCCTCAGGATCCGGGATGAATGCCGGAAGGAGTAAGTGTGGGTCTGGGTTGGTGTGTTGGTTAATTTTATGTGTCAGCTTGACTGGGACAAGGGATGCCCAGAGAGCTATTTAAGTACTATTTCTGTGTCTTGAGGATGTTTCTTGAAGAGATCAGCATTTGGATAGGTGAGATGCATAAAGAAGTTGGTCCTCCCCCATGTGGGTGGGCATCATTTAATCTGTTGAGAACCTGAATAGAATAAAAAGGTAGAGGAAGGTTGAATCTGCTCTCTGCCTGACTGCTTGGGCTGAGACACTGGTCTTCTGCTCTCAGGTCTTCAGACCTGGACTAGAATCTACACCATTGGCTCTGTGGCTCTTAAGCCTTTAAACTATGTCACTGTCTTTCCTGGGTCTCTGTTAGGGCCAATTTAATGTTAAAACCTATTTAACTATTAGGGCCTGCTTAACCAGAGCAACTCCATATTATTGCCTAGGTAGCCATATTGTTGTTTACATCCACGGACTTCATTCTGGGAATAAACGCCCCGGTAGTTCCTGGTATTGGTTCTGGGTATCGATTTTGGGAGTAAACGCCCTAACCATAGAAGCCCCGTACCTTGGGTCCGTGGTTATGCCCTATAAAACCAGCCTGTGAGATTGGGACGGGGTCACTCTCTTTGGAGGCGGCCCTAGCCGGTCAGTCTGACTTCTAATGCTTGGCATAGGATAAAGCTTTGCATAACTTTCACTTTGTCTCAGTCTCGTTCCTTTGATAACGGACCCCAATAGTCTCCAGCTTGCAAACTGTAGCTTATGGGATTTCTTAGCACCATAATTGTGTGAGCCAATTCCTCAGAATAAATCTCTATCTCTTTCTATTTATGTCTCAATGTCTCTATGTCTCTATCTATCATCTATCTATCTGTCTGTCTATCTATCATCTCCTATTGGTCTGTCTCTCTAAGAACACTGACTAGCATCGATGTCACGTGGTGGGGTGGGACCAGGGGTTCAACACTCAAGTGCACTTGGGCAGGAGGCATGCGGGGATCTGGAAAGGTAGACCTGCAAGGAAGGAAGCCGAGACTAAGCCAGATGTTTCCTGTAGGTGAGGCCACCAGGTGGCGCACTGAACAGATGCAGTGAAATGGAGCTGAGACCAGCCAAGATTACACTAGAGTTATCAACATGGATTTTAAGCACATTATTATTAAAGGGTGTAACTGCAGAGAGGACTTCCTGGAAGGTTCATTAGCTTTGGCAAAGTGGAACAAAAATAGCCACACTATTTATTTGCATTGCTGAGAAATGAGCTGGAGATTGCAACCTGAAATTCGAAGCTAGGCGTTAGGGTCCTGGAATTGTCAGCAAAGTTGTGTTTCTATGGAAATACAGGACTTTCTTTAAGAGAGAGGAGAAAGGAGTTGGGGGAAATTGGAAGGGGAGGTGAACCATGAGAGACTATGGACTCTAAAAAGCAATCTGAGGGGTTTGAAGTGGCGGGGTGGTGGGAGGTTGGGGTACCAGGTGGTGGGTATTACAGAGGGCACGGATTGCATGGAGCATTGGGTGTGGTGCAAAAATAATGAATACTGTTATGCTGAAAACAAATAAAAAATAAATTTTAAAAAAAAGAGAGAGAGTGTCCAAAGTTCTAAAAATTACCAATTATGTGTTCTATTTTCTTTGGTAGCTAATGTTTTTCCCTCTCCTTTATGACCACTTAGAAATATCATTTTGGTGGGTGGGGTGGGTGTGAAGTATCTCCCTCCAGAGTACGACGTGTCCTTGAGTTTGTAAAGGAAGTAAATATAAGCAAACCTTCTCTTACTGACTTTCTTAGATTAAGCTATTGACTTTATTATGATTTGGAAATGTTCACAAGGAATCTTGTACCCAGGCTGGTCTCCCTTAATAGTTAAAGACTATACTCACCCCTCCCCCACCCTGTGCCGTTTTAATTCTGTTTACTTTCCAAGCATTTATTTGCTTTCTCTTTTCTTCTTGTGAGTCACAACTTTCTAATGGTTCCTATGTATCTGAATTTTTCTAATCTTTCATCAAATTTTGCATAGTGTTATTTGGATAAGGATGACAAAGGCTGTGTAATAGCCATTTGTCTTAAAGCTTTGTGGCCTCACTAAGATCTTTTTCATTTCCTGGTTGCTGCTTGTGCCAAAAAGTTGACCACTGGATCATCTGGGTCTTACTGTATTTTGTTAAAACAAAGCAAATCAGTTGTTGCAATAACCTTTGGAGACTAGAATGTATTCCAGGAATATCAAGTCAAAGGGTTACTGTTTTTCCCTTGTTCTAATTTACAACCCTCTGCTGTTGGTTTTATCTCTTCTAGTGCTGCTAGAGAAAGTCATAGCGTCTTTCTGATTTAATACATTCATCATGTCTGCCCAACACTCAGCTGTCTTGCCAGCTTATTCTATTACTCATCCTGAAGACTTCAGACTTATTCTTTTCTTTAACTCCCCACTTGAATGTAAGCTCCATAAGGACAGGGACTTTATCTTGTTTCCTTGTATTCTGAGCACTTAGGATTGAAATCTGCAAAATATTACAGAAAGAAATAGAAGGAAACCTAAATAAATGGAATGACAGTGTATATCACGGCTCAGAACACCCAGTATCTTGAAGATGTCATTAAAAGCAAATCCAATCAAGATCCCAACGAGTTTTGTCGGGGCTTGGCAGAAATTGACAAACTGATTTTAAAATTCACGTGGCACCAGAAAGACCAAGAGCAGCCAAGGCCATTTTGAAGAAGGACAAAGCAAGAGGACTACCCAATAGAAAGCTGTGATCATTAAGACAATGTGGTAGACTCAAGGGTAGAAAAACTCAATGATGGGATAGCATAGAGAGTCCAAAAACCGATCCACAAACAGGATACTGCAGGCAATGGGGGTAGAATGCTCTTCTCAGCCAGTGGTGCTGCATGAAGCAGAGACACACATGAGCCAATACGCATTTCATATGATATACAAAAATATTTCCAAATGGATTGCAGATTTAAATGAGAAAGTAGGGACACCTGGCTGGTTTAGTCAGTAGAACATGCAGCTCTCCATCTCAGGGCCATGAGTTTGAACCTCAACTTGGGTGCAGAAATCACCTAAATAAATAAATATCTTTTTAAAAAATGAGAAAAGTAAAAACAATTAAAGCTTTTAAAGGAAAATCTAACAACATCTTTAAGATCCTGAACTAGGCAGGTTTCTTAAGTAGAATATAATATCACTAGTCATAAAGGAAACAGTAATAAATCTGGACTATATTAAAATTAAAGAAGTCTATCATGTTGCACTATTAAAAGAAGGGAAGCGCAACTCAAAAAGCGGGAATAGATACTTTCAGTACAGCATCTGTAAAAGGACTCTAACACAGCATATACAAAGAAATTCTACACATCAATATGGAAGAGAAACAACCCAATAGATGAATGGGTAAAACATTTGAACGGGGACTTCACTGAAGAATAGTAATCCAAATGGCCAATAGGTGTACGAGAATAAGCTTGCCTTCGTGAGTCATTAAGGGATCGCAAATCAAAACCAATATGAGACATCACTATATGCTTATCAGAATGGATAAAAGGAAAAAAAGACAGAAAATACTATGTGCTGGTAAGATTGTGAACAACTGGATCTTTCTACCCTGTTGGGACAATAGTACATTCATTCACTTGGGAAAGCTATTTGGTAATTCTACCAACACTGAAAACATGGAACCCCATCACCCAACAATTCCATTCTGAGGCACAGACTCAACAGATGTGTGTACAGATGTCCACCAGAAGATGGGTGCTGGAAAGCTCACTGCAGCACTGTCCCAAACAGGCTCAGGGCATAAACTATTCAAACACCCACCCACGGTTGAATGGTTTTCATTCCACTGCGGTGTATTTACACAATGGAACACAACTTAGCAATGACAATGACAATGAAAAAACTTCAGTAACACACAATAGAATGGTTGAATCTCACAAATGTAAGGCGGGGGTGGGGGGAAATTCAGCTATGGATGAACTCACAGACCCCATGTGGGCAAAAGAAGTCAGACTCAAGGGCTGCCTGGGTGGCTCAGTTGGTTAAGCGACTGCCTTCGGCTCGGGTCATGATCCCGGGGTCCTGGGATTGAGCCCCACATTGGGCTCCCTGCTCAGTGGGAGCCTGCTCCTCCCTTTTGCTCTGCAGCTCTGCCTGCTTGTGCTCTCTCAGTCTCTCTGTCAAATAAATAAATAAAATCTTAAAAAAAAAAAAAGAAGTCAGACTGGAAAGAGTACATATTCCATGACTCCATTTATAATTGCATTTGTGAAAGGTACAAAAAGAGGCAAAGCCAATCTACAGTGTTAGAAACCAGGAGAGTGTTTACCCTCGGTGGGGAGGAGTAGTGGTTGGAAGGGAGCACTTGGGGAGATCCTAGGGGTCTGGTCACGTTCTCCTTTTCGAGGTGAGTGCTATTTGCACAGCAGTATTCAGTTTGTTTGCGATCAACATGCTCCATATTCCTGATACTTGCATTTTGCTCTATGTATATTTGAGTGAGAATGTTCTAGGGTACAATTGAGTGACCCATCAAGTGTTCAGTCATAAGGAAAGGAAAGAGAGGTTAATGAAATGTTGACAAGAGCCAAAGGATTGCCACAGGCTTAGCTGCTGTAGGAACTTGGAAGTAGGAGTAATCCCTGGGAGCTTCCTGGAGGAAGGGGTGCTGGAGCAGCCTCAAATAACAGACAGGCTTTGGATGAAAAAGAATAGGTTCTTTGGCTCCAGACAGGAAATAACCTTTGGAAAAGCAGGTCAATAGTTATTAGCCTATTCTTTCGACCCAGAGAAGTCTTTCTGACCAAGACCAGAAAGACTTCTGACCAGTCTTGCTCAGAAAGACTTAGTCTTTCTAATTCTTTTTTTTTTTTTTTAAGATTTTATTTCTTATTTGAGAGAGAGAGAGAATGAGTGGGGGAGGGGGTCAAGGAGAGGGAGAGGCAGACTCCCCACTGAGCAGGGAGCCCATCCCAGGATCCTGGGATCACAACCTGAGCCAAAGGCACATGCTTAACATGCTGAGCCACCAGGGTGCCTCCCAGCCTCGCATAATTCTTGAAGGAAAAGATTAAAGGGAATTTTAGCATGGAGTAGCCAGTAAGGAGAAAGGCAGACACAACTATAAGATCCTAGTAAAATAACTTTGCTTCTCTGAGTCTCAGTTTCTTCATTTGTAAAAGGGAAAAAATAATGCCCCTTAGAGGATTGTGGGAGTTGAATATGATGGTTGGCATTAAAAAGAAAAAGATTAGTTAAAAAAAAACAAAAGATGAGCTAGCATTTCTTAGCCCCTAAATAGTCTATTAAATTTTGGGTTTCTGGACCTCGCCTCCTGGATGCTCCCCAAGCATCTGAGGGTGACAATGATAATATATGAATAGCAGACTCCAGCCTTCCTGTCCCCCAGGTTGGAACTGCTGTCATCAGCACAGAGGCTGAGGGACCGGTGCCGGGATGATTCACAGACAGGGCTGGACTGGGTCTGCGCTCGTTATGCAGTTTATGAATTTAATTCCCTTTGGCTGCTCCATGCTCTGCCTGGAGATGGAGCAGCTCTTTTATTTGAGGACAAGAAGCCAGCTCACAGTGGGTTCTCAAGTCCCCCGGTGGCAAATGTGCTGGGTTGGTCAGCCTCTCTGACCCCCTGGAATCCCTGAGGTACAATGTCCTATGAGCGCAGGACTCCCGGGAAACGACAGTTTGGAGGCAAACTCAAATGTCCATTGCCAAGTCTGTGGCTTCTGGGGATTTTATCACCTCCTGCCTGGGCCTCTTGGGGCAGCCTCCTGAATTGTCCCCCTGCCTCCAGACTCTCGCCATCATGCCCACAGTCAAGGTGAGGGAAGGCTCAAGCTGCAGAGTGGGCTAGACGCCCTTCTCGGCTCTGGCCTTGCTGAGTGCTGGAGACCCCCGGGGGGACCACTGAGATGGCTGCTGTGTGGCAGGCCAACGACGATGGCTGCACGGCACAGGCAGCTGTGTGGGGACAGAGGACTGTTGTCTGAAAAGGTATGAAGGAGGTAGAGTCGACGGGAAGTAAGGTGGAAGCGACCGGAAGTCGAATCAACAGGAAGTCAAGTTAAACCAACAGAAAATAAAGCAGAGTCAACGCGAAGTAAGGTAAGCCTTAGGGAATCAACAGAAGGAAAACCCTGTGTGTGTGTGTGTGTGTGTGTGTGGCCTCGGGAGAGTGAAGACGGGGAGGGAGGATTGCAGAGTGTGTCTCTCCTGCTCTTTCCCGGAACCAGTGGGCATGGAGTTGCTACTCCTGGGCACAGGTTGTCTTCACCTGGGCCCCCCTGGAAAGACGACCTGCGAGAAAGGCTGGCAGTGGGGTCGTGCTTGAGAATGTAGTACCAGAGAGCAGGAATGGGGGCCTGGGGAGGAGAAAGGGGGAGGACAGAACCCAATGGCAGGAGGCCTTATGGCGTTGGCCACCACCACGAGTGACTGCTTGCTCAATCCCGTGGACCTCCTGAGTCACTTTATGAAACGCTTTCCAGGACTGTCCTTCCAGGTGAAGAAAATGGGAAAATATCGGCTCCTATCCCACTGGTCAAGAGCTGCCCATAGTTGCCCATAGCTGCCCTGCATTCTCGTCGGTGCAAGCAAGACCGTTTGGGAGGGTGACGCTCATGAGAGAAGCCCGGGCACGGGACAGGGGTATCGTGGCCCGAAGCTTAGACAAAGCCCCCCACGAGGCCGGTTGAAGCTCAGCAGAGTGGCCATCCCGGCAGCGGCTAGAGGAGGGGTGAGGCCACAGAGAGCTGGGCAGGAGGAACCCATTCGCAGGTCAAGGTGAATCTATTAAAATGGGAAAGGCCTGGTCTTCAGGGGCCACAATCTCGTGAGAATGACCAGGAGTCAAATTACACGGCAAGCTGCTGTGTGTTCCAAGGCAGATCGAGAGCAGCACGTCTTGCCTTCGAGTCAGAGCCTACTCTAAACCAAGTGTTTCCCACGAATTTGCTCACGTAATTCTCACAGCAATCTTGCAGGGAGGTCCTCTCATGAGCCCCACCGCACAGATGAGAAGACAGTGCCTTGTCCAAGTCGTAACGTAAGCTAGTAAGTGGCGGAGCTAGGACGCGAGCTTAGTCACCCCCGTGGACTTATCAAAGGAAGCAGATGCCGAGTCCGACAGGTGGCGGGGGGCCGATCGGCCATCGCCCAGTGGGGACGATAGATACCCCTTTGTATTTTTGCAAAGGCGTTCACATCCGTGGTCAGATCAGTACCGGAAATACAGGGCAGAAATTCCTGCTATTAGCTTCCTTTTACTGAAGAGGAAACAGAAGCTGCCAGAGGTGAAGTGTCTTTCCCCAGGCATACGGGGGATCCGCAGTGGGGCCCCTGCAGGACTCAGGCCACTTCTGCCCCCGTGAGTGGGTGGCCTGCTCCAGGACAGGAATGGCCAGCAGGGCCTGGGCCCAGCAGCATTTCCGGGCTGTCCCCAAGGGCATCAGGCTTCACTAAGCAGACTCCATTGTATGCGTGGTCATGTCTTCCCTCCACAAAGAGTTCGTCTGGGCTCCAGCAAAGTCTGGATTCCTCAAGGCTGAAAGCGAATGCCACCTGTAGCAGTGCCTGCCGGTTGCAGACATGGAGGGAAATCCTGGCTCTCCTTCAGACCACACCTTCTGGGTCTTCCCCCCAGAAAGTCAGCCGAAGGCTGGGGGACCACCAAGCTCATGGCAGCAGCCAACCTTCAGAGGACAGAAGACATTTGGATGCCCTTTGGTTTGCTCCAAAGAGGAGTGTTTTTCTTCTGTATCGAGGATCCAGGATCCTCCTTGTCCCTAGGGCAGGTGGGCCAGTCCCGGGGAGCCAGGAGACAGACAGGCGTGAGAGTCTTCAGGGACCTGGCCTCGGACCCACTCTGAGGCCCTTCGAGTTCCAGTTCCGTCTCTTCCACTTCCTCACTGCGCAGCCCCTGGGGACTCATCCCCCTGCCCCCTGGCTCTGAGCGCCAGTGCCCCGAGTGAGGCTGACTCCTGGGCTAGCTGAGTGAACTCGGGCAGCTGATCTGCCCTCCCGTTGCCCAGTTGCAGACAGCATGAGACACAGGGCCAGATGGGGGATACACTAGCAAGGGGCTGAGGAGGGTGCTGGGCACCTGGGGACCATCAGGGAAGGCCTGCTCTGACTGAGACTGAAGTAGGAGATGCCACTCAGCCTTGCCTGCTTCTGAGACGTGGGAGATCCAACAGACACTCTGTACAGTGTTCGATGAGGCAAGGAACCAATCAGAGGGCCGCTCCCTTGCTCAGAGCCCTTCTTCCTTCAAAACTTGTCCCCCAGAGAGGCTCTGGCACCGGTCCGTCAGCCTCCCTCCCCATGGCCCAGGGTATCCACTCACTGCCTCTGGCCTCCCACACTGGCCACCCCCTGTCCTTCTCCCTGTCCCACGGCCCGGGCTCCCGGCCCTGGCTCTTGACCTTCATTCGCCATCACGCTCAGTATGAGCTCTCCGGGGCCCCAGCTCTCGGAGGCTCATCTTCGTATTTTAACTCAGTGGTCACTTCTTGAGATTGGAGAAGACCAAGGGCTGTTCATCTGCGGGCTCCCCTGAGTGCTGAGATCAGTGCCGGGCCCAGCAGAGATGGCCGAGGAATAGGAATGATAAATAAATCCGTAAATACATAAACATAGGCATATATATATATGTATAATGTTCTCATGCTATATTCATACATGCTCATGTGTCTGTAGTATTATAAGTATGCTGTACATAGCATACATACTCATAACTAGTGTGTGTGTGTATCGTATACAGTATAATAGTATACAGTATGGTATACAGTGTATATTTAGGTATAGACACACACACAGAGTAGCAGAGTACTCAGACTCCGAGTCATCCTTTCAGCAGCCTGACGAGGCCGGTGCTATTCCTGCCCTCATTTAGTAGAGAAGGAAACTGAGTCATGCAGATGCTAAGTGACTTGCTCCCGGTCTCACCGGGAAGCAGCCGACCGTCCGGCTCCAGCGTCTTGCTCCCTGTCTCACTGGAGGAACGGACCCGGGCTGGGTGTGGGTTGAGGAGGGGCGAACTGGGCAGGTTGCCCAGCTGTAGCTCATGGAGCAAGATTTCTGCTGTGCTGATCCCCCTGCCCAAGTCCATCCCCCGAGTTATTCTGCAGGCAATTTGACCCCTTTGCTCTGATTTCTGCCCCACCCCCACCCCCTTTTGCCGTCGGTGGTGGCACCTTGGACTGACTAGTCTTCCAGTGAGGTGGAGGTGATTTTCCCTGGAAACATCTGTCCTGAGCTTTATTGATCTCCTTGGTCTGGTCGTTTGTTAGTGTGACTTCTGGGTGTTGGATTGGGGTCGGGGTCCCTGGACACCCACACTGGCCTCTGGAGGAGCCAGCCTGGGTTACTGCTGGGCTTTCATTAGATTCTGGGACAGAGGGTGGAGGAAGTCCTCAGGAAGAACCCTGGAGCTTTTCCCTTGGCCTCTTAGAGCAGTGGGTCAGCGTGAGGGATTGAGAATCACACTTACTTCCCTCCTAATGACCTTGGGCAATTTTACCCCTCCCAAAGTCTCAGTTTCTCCTTCTGTAACTGGAGATGGTTCCTAAGGACTTTCTTTTGTTAATAGCTCCTGTGCCCAACCATTGTCTTCCTTCTAGTGGCTCTTAGATGCAGTACCCGCCCCCAACCCCAACCGCAGGTAAGCCTAACCTGCCCTTTCATTCTTCAATAGGACTTGCAGGGCACAGCATGGACCCTGAGGACCCAGGGTAATGGAGCCTGCTGTGCCAAACAAAATAGCATCAGAGGGACTTTTGTTTGTTTTTTAAGAGGAGAATGAAAAAGGACAAATACACTGGTAGGATGTTGACTTTGTCTTCCTAATTAAATCTAGGGGAGAATCCTTGCTGAAAAAGAGTGCCAGCAAGATGCATCTCTGAAATTAATTATGATCACTGAGTCAACAATGAATGAGCAGTAGCTTTCTCCTGTGTTCCTCTGACTTGGAGAATTCTTTTTATAAATTCAGTTATTCATGCTTTCAACAAACACTGTGTCTTTAGGCACCAGGCTGGGTGCTGGAGATTTGCAGATAATAACGAGGATGTCTAAGATCCGGGACCAGACCCAGGGGTAAGGATCTTCAGGCATCGCCCTGTTTGATCCTCGGAGGTAGGGGCTCCTATTATTCCCGTTTCCTAGAGGAAGAAGCAGGCTGAACATGATTAATTGTTTAATTAATTGTTTAATGTCACAAATAGTCAATGGCAGGGCCTGGGATAAGCTGCTTTTATTCCAGTGTCTTTAAGTCACTAGAGTGGTCTGGTAGAGGAGCCCCTGGCCCTTTCTTTGAAATGGACAATGGATATTTCTCACTCTTACATGCTGTGTCTGAAAGCATCTTTCAAAACTTTTTATTTTAGACCGGGGGGGAAACAGTACCTTTGCTGCCAATTTTAGCTTCAGGACAAGTCTCCTAAACTTACCCCCAGTCAGATTGCTACCCCTAAGCCCCTGCTCTCCAGAAAGCCTATGGCAACCGTGGTAGGGACACAAAGAGATAAATATCTTAGGGCAGCATTAGTCCAGGTGTTGTGATAAGGGTCTTCATAAGGCCTGATGGGGACCCGACGGAGAACTGCTTCTTGGGAGGGGAAGGCAGCACACATGTCTGGCTCTGACCCCTCTTTGCCGTTGGAGGTCTGACTAGTCTTCCAAACACCTGGAGGTGATCTGCACATCTAATATTTGTTAGGACAAGTAAACTAGCTGTGGTAGTGAGTAATGCCCCAAATTTCAATGGCTTAACTCAATACGGATTGATGTCTCATTGCAATGTGGTCTTTCTCACTCAGGGGTGATCTTTCCCCAGGCCATTCAGAGATCTGCAGCCCTTCCACAGTGTGGTTATGCTATGAGATCCAGGATCTCAGAGTCCTCCGCCGGATCCCCGAGTGCCTGGCTCTGACCCAGGGGAAAGGAGAGAGGCCGGCCACGGGAGGGTCTTGCGGGCTGGGGCATGAGAAACTCTTACCGCTTAAGGTTCACAGCCCAGAATGAAGAATTCCAAGCCACCCAGCTGCAAAGGAAGCTGAGAAATGGAGTCTAGTTCTGTAGATGAGAGGAAAAGAAGCAGGTTTGGAGCTGGTTGGTCCCGCTCCCCAGCACCTGCTTCTCCGCAGATATGTGTTCCTATCAGAGCGTGAAGCTGTTTCTCATTGGCTCATGAGGAAACAGAAGGTCTTGGGCATAAAAGGTCCTGTACCTTTCTGTTGGAAGTCTGATAAATGCATAAAAGGGGACCTGAACTGGATATTATTTGAAGTTAACATAATTTTTTTTTTAAAGATTTTATTTATTTTATTTGACAGAGAGAGAGAGATCACAAGTAGGCAGAGAGGCAGGCACAGACAGAGGGGGAAGCAGGCTCCCTCCTGAGCAGAGAGCCCGATGCGGGGCTCGATCCCAGGACACCGGGATCATGACCTGAGCCGAAGGCAGCGGCTCAATCCACTGAGCCACCCAGGCGCCCCGAAGTTAACATAATTTTGAACTAACACCGTGATTTGCACACACAATGCGTAATTGTATGTACGAAGAGTTCTAATTTGAAAAAGAAAAAAAAAATCCTTTGGATGTGAAGAATCTTTATTCCTTGGAAGCCCACCTGTCGTGACTATTCAATTAAGCCAGAGTGGTGTTGCTCTTGGGATGGCCGACCACGTAGACGGCAGACGGAGAGCACGGGATGTGTTGGAGTAGCCTGCACGCTATTTTAGCACGAGTCTCATAGACCCTACCTAAAACATCATCATTCTATGCAAAACAGACAGCATTTTCTTTGTCAATGACTCTCCTCGTTGGGTTCGTTATAGTAACTGTGGCTGTCCAGCGCCGCCCTCCCCCAAGCTGTATGCATTAAAGAAAGACAGACGGGCACAGGCTGGTGAGAGGAGCAGCAGCTGTCAGATGTAAAGGGAAGCTCTGGAATATTAGACCAGGGCTCCTCAGCACTCCTGACATCTTGGGGATCATTCTTTGTTGTGGGGGTCATCTTGGACATCAGTGTGCGGCTGTCCCAGACTTCTACCAGTACAGCCCCCTTTCCAGCTCTGACAACTTAAAATGTCTCCAGACATTGCCCAGTGCCCCTGGGGGACAAAATCCCTCAGGTTCGGAACCGGTCTAGAGAGTTCCTGGCAAATAGTGTGGACAGGAGGGTCATATCCTCTAGTTTTCCGTGCCACTCTCTGTGAGGGGCAGTGCTCCAAATGCAGGGCATTATTGCTTCTGACAAGACGTCCGCACCCACCTCGGTCATGTTTAAGGAAGGCGTGGCTGCAAATGTCATCTGAGCTGTCACAAGCCTCCACCCCCAACCCCACACACAACAGGGGTTGGGCCAAGGGAAGAGGCCTATGGTCCAGGCTGCCTTGCCTTGCAGTGGCCGTTGGAGCAAGATTGTTTCAGGCAACATGTCATGCGGGGGCATCCACAGTGGCTGCGGGGGAAAGGAGGGGTGGGCTTTCTCCCAGTGACCTTGTCCAGCTCTGGCTGCTTATAGAGAAAACTCTCCAGCACCAGGGGGCATAGAAGCCTTGGTCCCGGTAAGTGCAGGAGGGGCCTCACCCAGCTCTCTGCACCCACTGCCCTAACTCACAGAGAAGGAAGCCTTGCTCAGTGTGATTTCCCCTACCTTAAATTACACAGCTTTTCCAGGGATTTCTGTGCCATGAGTCTTTGCATCTGGTGTCTCCTTGCTGGTTTGAGTTCCACAATGACCAGGGAAGGAAGGTGAGTGGGGATCACTAGCCCCATTTTACAGATGAGGAAACTGAGGCCAAGGGAGGTTGAATGACTTTGCCAACAAAGACTTGAGTGATGTTCCATCTGAGTTTAGAATTGAGGGATGCTTCTTCTCTTTTGATAGCTGCTGCTTGAGAGGCAAAGTTAGGAGGGTATTTGCCATGGTGAGCTCTGGGGCACACTGGGTTTCACAAGACATGCACAGCTCACATTCCCCTTCCCTTCCTTAGGCAGGATACCCCGGGGATAAGAGCATGGGCTCGGGGATCAGATGGCCACCTTCCCTTTTCAACTCTACCAGGTCCAAGCTTTCTGCAAAGGGTGTAACCTGTGTGAGCCTCAGTTTCCCCTTGTGCAAAACAGATATACTAATAGTCACTACCTCTCAGCCTTGTGCAGCCGTCAGCACCATGTCCTGTTTCGGTCGTGCTAACTTCCCATGAGCCCTGTCACTTTCGTGTTTTGTTTTTCTGCCCCTCAACACAGCTGGCTCCACCATCCATAAAACGGGGGGAGTGAATCCCACACTGAGTAGGTCTGTTGTTGTTTTTGAGAAATGTAATTAAGATCTGGAACGAGTTCACTAATTCTGGAAAGAGGACAAGTCTCTGCTATGTGGCTCACCCCCCATTCCCATGATCTCAGACGCTTTTGAGTAAGCTGTTCTTTAGAGAATGCTTTTTTGCCTTTTTTTGGAGTAATTAGTATTTATTAGCTTGGCAGTGTTTGATGAGACAGCCAAGGAGGGCTCGGTAAGCTGGCATCATGACTGAGTAAACACAGGGCACAGAGGGTGGAGGTCTGGCTCAAAGGAAGGCTGGGGGGGGGGTCACCCACATCTGTCAGGTGGCCCCGGAGGATGGGCAGGAGTGGGACGCTGGCACATATGTGGGGGCTAGAATGGGGGATTAGAATGGGGGCTAGAGGGTGGCTCTCACTAACCTGGAACTGAGCTGCGGGCATCACCTTCCTTTCATTTATGTTTAACCCCCGCACCAACCTAATGATGAGGAAACATTCTCCAGAAAGGTCTGACACCCCCCGTCTGTCTCCGCCGAATTAATAAACTTAAGGCATTTTGGTGTGTGAGATCCTTTCATTTGATTATCACAAATTGTGTGCCTTATAGATCTTTATCCTTACTTGACAGATGGGGACATTGAGGCCAGACCAGTTTGATGACTTAACCTTAAGGAGGTGTCTCGACCTCCTGGAACAAAGCGGGTCTGGGCTAAAGGAGAGACCATGGCGTTTTGCTGGGGAGACAGGCTGCTGGTGTGTTTGATGGGAAGACAGCTTCACAATACTTTGCATTTAGCATTTTGCCTTTGTCCCACTGTGGGAAGTCCAAGGTGAGGGAGACAGAGGCTAATTGGATTGATGGGAAATCAGGGAAGGGCAGAGGCAACAGGGAACGGAAGCTGAGGGTTGGAAGGAAGGAGTGACCCTCAGGGAGTGGACAGTCAAGGGGAATGGTGGGTAGCCAGAAGACATTTTGAGAAGAAGAAGCTGAAGAGGTTGGCCCAAGCTCTTTCCTCACTGGAATAACCAGAAGGATCTCAGAGCAAATGAGAAATGGGGAGGGATGGTGACTCTTGTAGCCCAGTCGTGATAAAGCTCATCAAAGACTTTGGAAACCTGGTCCTCTGAACACCCAGAAAAAGAAACCATTTGGATTCTTATTTACTTTCTGTTTCTAGGTTCTATTGCGTCCCTCTTCTTAGAACCACAAGGGGAATTTCAGAAGGCACTCTGAGCTGCAGGAGTTAGAGCAGCAGGCCACAGCTCCTATGTACCTCTTTTGATGCACTTAAATGATCTATTTCCCTGATGTTATGAAGACCGAGCAACATTTCAGGTAGAGAAGAACTCATTTTCTCTCTTGAACAGGTTTTCAAACTTGGTCTGTAAACTAGGATCTCTTACTCTCTTAAAAATGGAGTTTTCTACTTTAGTCTGTCTTACAAATACGCTGCTTCTAGAAGTAAGAAGGTTTATTGGATTGGTGAGATGGGTAAAGGGCTGAATGTGTGTATCTTGGACCCTCTGGGTTCTTTCTCCTGGCATATGTGGACTATAGAGAGTGTACCTTCCCTCCCACTCCTGTCTTCTCAGGACAAGCCAACCTGGGTGAGGCCTAGGGCAGTCTTGGTGACTCAGTGGAAGCTTTCTTGGTCCCTCTGTGATGGACAGGGAATAAGTTGGTCCCAATTCTCCTTTAGCTGTTTAAGTGTCTGTTCTTCAGATCTGACTCCCATATGTTGTGTGTATTCCATGATCTAGGCTTCTCAGAAGAGGTGAAAACTATGTTCAGTTATGAGAAATGAGTCGGTTGGGTTGGGATTGAATTCCAAGTGGACTGGAAGAATAATCCAGAGGGCATGGCTTGAGCAACGGTATGGAGGTGAGAGACAGGATGACAAGGGTAGGGGTGTGTACATGTCTATGTGTCTATTTCCACAGTGCAGGAGGTGAGTCAGGGAGTAGTAGGAACAAGACAAGAGTGATCAGTTTGGTGACATCACAGGATCTTTGGTGCCCAGCTCTGGAGCTCTGACTTTATTGTGTAGACTAATGAGTTCTGAAACATGTTTCCTAGAAAACTATGCTCCTTAGGAACAAATCCTGAGGCCAAACGTGTTCAGGTAATGTTTTATGATTCCTAAGAAAGAGTGGCACATCAGAGTCTGAGAAGTTTTGCCTAAAGAATTCTGCATAAAGAATCAAGTGTCTTGGAAAAGTTTTACAAAGAAGAATGATTCCATAGGATTTACCTTTAACTGGGGAGGATGGATTTGAATGAATCAAAGCTCTTTGTAAGGAGATTAGTAAGGAAAGGGTTATAGGAATTTAGGGAGAGATGTTAAGGATATATTAAAACGCTGGGTGATATTGAAAAAGGAAATAATTTCAGAAGTATTCAGGAGGTAAAATAATGAGAACCTGGAGACCTATTGGTTGTGATGGGCAATGGGAGAAAGTGTCCAGGATGGCTTTCAGGATTAACCAGGTAGATGGTCATGCCACCAACTAAGAGAGAGAGAGAGAGAGAGAATATTTTTGGACATGTTGAGTTTGAGAAGCCAGCAATGTGTCAAGGTAGGAAGATCTGGTCTGCAGATAACTGTGAGTCAAGCTCACTGGAAGAAGTTTCTGGCTGATGATACAATCTTGGGAGTTGTGGGTATTTAGCTGGTGATTTGAAAAATGGCACTGAACAAGAGCCCCTAGTCAAAGGTGTGTGTAAAATTAAAAGAGCCACAGACTGAGAATAGAATGTTCAGAAATAACATCTAAGTGATGGAAAGAGGAGAAGGAGCCTGTGGGAAATTCTAGGAGAGAATAAAAGTGATATGAGAAAAATCAAAAGCTGAAATGCCATGGAAACTATGCAAATAGGTGATTCAAGAAAAACCCTATGACAAGCAGAGTCAAATCTAGGAGACAGGCACAGTGAGATGAGGCATAGAAGAAATACATCACCTTTAGTTCTTGGGAGTCGTTCCAGAAGGGTGGTAGAGATAAAGGGCAGGTTTTTTTCCTTTTAAAAGATTTTATTTGTTTATTTGACAGACAGAGATCACAAGTAAGCAGAGAGGCAGGCAGAGAGAGAGGGGGAAGCAGGCTCCCTGCTGAGCAGAGAGCCGATGCGGGGCTCGATCCCAGGACCCTGAGATCATGACCTGAGCCGAAGGCAGCGGCTTAACCCACTGAGCCACCCAAGTGCCCCAGAGCCCAGTTTCAATGCACTGAGAAGTGAAGGGGAGTCAATGAATGGCATTAAAGACAACTCCTTTGACACGATGGGAAGAAAAAGATCAGGGGAGAAGTCACATGAGAGCTGAAACTGAAAGAGACATAAGCCCACATCCCTCAGAGAAGAAGAGGTCATAGGTGCACGAACAAGGCGGGGGCAGTTCATGGATGAAGGAGAGAGAATATGGAAGGGGAAAGAATGCTGAGAAAGGACAGGTCAAAGGTTTTGGCAGTGACACGATGGTCTGATTAAGGAAGGAGCATGACTTTTTAGCAGACATAGTCAGTGTGGCCACCTGGTGGCTTGGTGGCTCAGCAGTCTAGCCCAGGAGCAGAAAGGGAGGTGAGGTTCTTCTGCTTTGGTGGAGTTTTGCCAGCTGCATGCAGTGCAGGCGTAGAGGTACCACGAACTCAGGGATGTGGATGAAAGTGGTGTAGACAGTCCATCATGGAATAAAGGCTTGGTAGGGACAGAAAATGGGCACAAGGGAGTCCAAGATTGGGAGAAGACAGAGAGACTGGGGGTCAAGGAGTATCCCTGAAGCTTCGCTGGAACTGAAGGCATGAGAAGTGGAAGGATTAGATGAGAGTGGGGAATACTAGAAGTTGTGACTTCAGGAGGAGGATCCCAAAGAAGGGTAGTGACCTTGCAGGGAACTGTTGGAAAGTCAGGGATATGAAGAGATTCCAGATTAGAGGCTGAGGTGTTGCTGGGTCTCCTGCACGGAGGACGAGCCTGGGGCGGACCATCACCTCTACCGGGTCCAAGACGTGTTGGAGTGACATCTCCTGTTCTTGACACACATGACCACCTGCCTGGTGGGCATTCCACCTGGATGCCTGACAGCTACTTCAGACTCAGCTGGACAAAAACTGATCTCATTGCGGTTTCCCCCAAAGAATCTTCCCTTTTCTCTTCCTTAATTCCCTCTTGTGATTGATGGCCCCACCATCTGCTTAGTAACTTGGGCCAGAGATCTCTCTCTCTCTCTGACATATCTCATATTCTAACCATCTCTTCCTCTTCTCCCCATCCCCAACATCATTATCAAGAACATTTTCCCTGGGACCGTGATTGCAGCCTACCTACAGCTATCCTCTGGACTTTAATTTAGCCTTAAAGATACTGCTAGAATGATTTTCTTAAACTGCTACTCAGAGCATGTCATTCCCCTGCTCAATAACAGAAGTTCCAACCCTTAGCCAAGGACCTTGAATATCTGTTTCTACCTTCATCTCCAGCTGCATTTTCTGTGTCTTCAATTCATATGTCCCTAAGTTCTGGCCAAACAAATTAATCTCCTATTCTTGGCTCTTGAACGTGCCCTACCTTTTTCTTTTATCAGGCTGTTCACTTTGCCCTCCATCTCCCCCAATATGGCTTTTAAAGTCTCACACCTCCTTTTCAAGAACCAGATTAAATGTCACCCATTTCATTAATCCGCCCCCCTCCCCACCTTTAGCTGAAAGGACCATGCTTGAATTAAATCTCTTCTCACATTTACATTTGTCTGGGCTTCTGGTTGGTGCCATGCACACCTGGTTAAACCTCTTAGACTGTACATGGTTGGAGAGTAAGGGCCAAGTCTTAGTCTTACTCCATGCTGTCCCCTCTAAGTCCCCTGGACATAACTGGGACTCCAGAGTCTATTAGAGCCAAGTGGGAATCCAGTCTCCAAGTGAAACCTGTGTGACTTGGGCAAATTTCTAAACTCTGAGCTGTAGTTTCCTCCTCCCTAAAACAGGGATAATGAGACTGACCTCACAGTATCATTATGAGAATGAATTGAATCAACAAAACCAAACAATGAGCATTTGCCTGGCATATTGCAGATGTTAAATAAAACTTCCTTTTCCTCTGGATAGTAGCTTCAGATATGTGAAAAGAGGAGTGGAACAGAGTGGGTCAGAGACTACTCATGACTGTGCCCAGGAGGACTCGGTTTTTGGGCAAGGGGGCAAGACCAAGGGAGTTTCTCCTCTTCCTTCTTGGCTTTCTTACAAAATTTTCTTTAATGGACATTCTACTATTTACGTTAGAAAGCACTGTTTTAAGCAAAAGTGTGTACGACTTATATTCATATTGAGTAGCATGGTTGCTTCCTGGCCTTTTGGCTGAGATTGAGTGTAGCATATTGAGTAACGTTATTTTTCACTCAATGCTCTGGAAATTTTCTGGGTTTGCTCTTGAGCGTTTCCATCCACAGACTGCTAGCTCAGCTGGCTGTAAAATGATCACCTCTCTGAACATCCCCAGGTTCCTCAGATACCCCATGGAAGCCTTTCTCTCCCGCCTCTGTCCACTTTCAATTTCCTTTCGACTGTCTCCAGGGCAGCTCCTGAAATGAGAAGTTTTAATTGTTGTTCTCCTCCAGGGTTTGAAAGGGCACACAGGGCATGTTTAATCATTTTTCTTTCCTGCTGGAGTAGGTGCTGTATTAGACATTTAACTGGCGCTTCCTTCCCAGATTATGTTGCTACAGCCTGATGACATGTTTGAGGTGGGGAGAACCATCACGCCCAGGATCCTGGGATATTCAGGGGTCACCCTCAAATCCCAGAGGATGACAAGTGCTGGACAGGACAGCAGGTCGACGTGATTCCAAAATGCAGTGTAGCAGAAAGAACATGGGATATGGATATGGGTCCAGCCCCAGCTCTGCTGTGTCCCTGTTTTATGACTTCAAGCAAAGGCTTTGTTTTGTCTCTTTGGTCCTTGGGCTGGTCCTGGGGAATGTGAGAATACACATATTTTCCTCCTCAGGTTGCTGGGGTTAAGTGAAGGCCATGGAAGGCCCCAGCCCCATTATATGTGCATAATGCAAAGGCTCAACGGACGAAAATCCTCCCCTTTGCATCCGTGATTTCTCATCTGCCTGGAGAAGATGCCCTTTTAGACAATGTTGACATTCATGTGACATTCCATTTCTGAGCAAGGACCAAGAATGTGTGCCCAGATGCTACGGAAATATCTGCTCTTGCCTCAGGGAAGTGAGAGTCCGATGGAGCCTGGGAAAGTCTGATGAGTTAAGTCAAGTTCAGTATTGTTGGTTGGACAGAGTGAAAGCCTATGGAAGACTCCAGAAAGCAGCAGAAGCAACCTGAGCCTGAGACCAGGCTCCGGATAGCAGAGCCTCAGTCTCTGAATGCTGACACCCTCCTTTCACAGATAAAGGAGCTGAGGCCCAGTGAAGTTCAAGTGCCCCATTCAAAGACGTGCAACTACTGCCTGACGTCAGAAACTCAACAACCATTTCCCAGGGGAATCAGTGAACAAGGGACTGAACTGTCCACTAGGCTTCAGACGGCGAGCAGGGGAAGGGGCAGAGGGAGAGAGAATTTCAAGCCAACTTGGTGCTAAGCGTGGAGCCCAACACATGGTTCAATCTCAGGACCCTGAGATCATGACCTGAGCCGGAACCAGGAGTCAGCCGCTTAACCAACTAAGACACCCAGGCTCCCCTAGACGGAACATTTAGATTAGAGAACATGGCTTATATCCTTGGGTAAGTGGACTTAGCAAAATTAAACCCTAGATTAAACTGACTCAACCACTTGGTCCTAGCAGCTGAAGTGGGACTGTCCATATGGTGGGAGAGGGTCCTCCCTGTTCAGTCCTAGGATACAGAAGAGCAGAGAACTCAGGCTTTGGTGGGGAGGCTCCCTCTCAAGATGAAGACTAGAGGAGCTAACCTGAGTCTGCCTGGTTTAGGTTTCCATATTTGCCCATCAGATAAGTCACTTTGGCCCCTGGTGAGATTGAAGGAAAAGGGTAGAGAGAGGCCATTAGCGAAGTTCCTTCCATATGAAAATAAATAGAAAACACGAAGAGTTCCACTAATCACGATCTTTCCTTAACACTGGGAATATCAGACTAAGGAACCAGTGTTCCCATCTCACAAGAGGAATCACTAAAAACGTTGGGCGACTGTCTATGCCAGATGGTTGCAAAGAAAAGGTGTATCACCTGACTTGAAAGCTCCACATCACTAGGAACTTGCACTAGCATACAGCTGGTGAAGAGGACACACTTTCCCTTCAGTGCTGTTGCAAACCACCTTTACATTTCCTTTCTGAACATCTGGCCCGTGAAGAAGGTGGCAGGGAGTCAGGTAAAATTTTCCAACCGATTAAACGTGTCAGAAAGTTAAAACAAGAGCTTTCCTGTGTCGGGGAAGCAAGAATATCCTGTCCCCTCGACTAGACTAACCATCGAAACGATACAGATTCTCAGCAAAAAAGCAAATTGAATAACGTACATCCAGAGAATCCGCATAGACGTGGAAATTCCAAAGGCAGTCAGGCTCCGTGAAGTATGGATGTCATCCAGAACTGAGAAGGGGCCAGCGTTACTGGGACGCAGGGGGAAGATGGAAGGAAAGTAAATGTTGGGGAAATAAACGTTTGCTGGGCCTCTCCGAAACCAGGGGACACGGAAGCCTGAAAATCAAACACGCCGCGCTAGGTCCGTCTCTGGCGCCCCCCCTTCAATGCTATCATAACGTAGTGGTCTATGGTGATAGCTCCCTTCCTGGAGCAGGTCTTCTATTTAAATGATTTTTAGGCAGTTATGGGGTAGGTGAAGAGCTTTTTCTAAATGCCTGGGTCTTGATGGCCTTTTTAAATATTTAATTTAATTTAATTTTTTTTTTTTTTTTTGGAGTAGACTGCTCACCCATGTGGGGCTCGAACTCACAACCCTGAGATCAAGAATCACAGGCCCCACCAGCTGAGACAGCCACGCGCCCCTGATGACTTTTTAGTTCAAAATAGTCTTCATGCCAGAGCGGCCTATCTTGGGCTGATTGGCCTTACATGGCCCTACACATGTAATTAGCATTCTTATGGAAAATGATGGGTTTTTAATTTGAAATACAAAGCTATAAAAGATGAGAAAATTCTTAGAAAGGGGCTTTGATGGGAAGCCTATCCAAAGTTTTAGAACTCTATTTCAGCCTTAGATGTGTGTCCTAAAAATAAAAATTTCAAGTAATGTAGAAACATTCTCTACCTAGGAATATATTTGTTTAAATTTAACTAATAATAATTGCTTGAGAAATACTATACCATCCCCAGGTGTTTATGCCTTTTTAAAAAAAAAAATCAGTTTTATTGTGGTATAATTCACATGCTACAAAATTCACCAGTTTAAATGTGTCATTTTATGGGTTTTGACAAAGGTAAATAGCCATGGAATCACTAGTAATAGTTATTAGTTAGAAAAACTTCAAATTCCTTATATAACAGTTTATGCCTTTTATAAATCTTCAAGGGATCATTCGTTGTTCTCTAGAACTTACTACATTTAACTAATTTCATATAGAATTGCATTTTTGACTGCCGAAGGGAACAATTAAACAAATTTCTCTTGCAGGCAGAACGCACTGTTCCAGGGAGCCGGGTAGGAGGGACAGCAGAGTCTACTGCAAAGCAGAGTCCCTCAAAAGGGGACAAAACTATTCGCTGAATAGCAACATTGATAATCCTGAGTCCATAACAGAGCCAGGAGCCAACACAAGGCTGTTTTGCAAGCCCTGGAGTGAGGCTCCCCACACTCCTCTCCCTGCCTCTCAGGGCGGCTCACACCCACCTCAGCTTACTTTTACATAACACTTCATGGTGAGAAAGTGCTTTCACAATCATTTTACAGTTTAAAAAGTGCTATCGCGTCCATTAACTAATTTAATCTCTTCCTGCTTGCCCTGAAGCTAACCGGGCCCTCCAATGAATTCACTCTGGAGTTGGATCAGGAAAATAACCCAGCTCTGTGTGCCTGCATCTCTCTTGCCAGGCACGGCTCTCTTAATGGCGAGGTGGACGGCTCCCCTGCCATTGGGCTGCAGGTGGATGGGAGACGATCCATCATTCTGCGGGCTCCATTGCCACTGAACACCGGGTGTCGGGGGCTGATGAACGAGGGAGTCCAATCCAACAGTCATTCGGAACTGGGGCTCCAGAGCCAAGATCCTGCTGCTTTGGCCGGGATTTGGGGTGTGTGAAAAAGCAGAGCAGGAGAAGGACCCAGAGTGCATCTCAAGGAAGAAGTCTTTGCCAAAGCTCAGCTGAGGGGGTGAGAGAGAGACTAAGTGGGGATGGCAGGCAGTTTTCTCCCCATCTTTAGAGGAAGTGGTGGGCAGGCCCAGGATGCAAAAAGAGAATGGAATGGGGGATGACCCTTTCCCAAAGCAACGCCCGCATCCCTGGCCCCCGGTGGAAGCAGGTTACCAGGATGACAGGCCACTTGGGGGCCATGGCTTAGGAATCAGAGTACCTGGATCCTAATGCCAGCTCTGGCATCAAGTTGCTGTTCACCCTTGAGCAAGCCTCTCACTTTTCCCGACCTTCAATAGTCTCATCTGTAAAAGGAAGGGAACTGGTGAATGAGGAGTGTCTTCTAGAACCAGAATTCTAGCACTCCGTGGAAGGAGAGCTAGGGGGAAGAGAGATCTAAAAGTAGTCCCAGGTGGTCTGAGCAGTGGGCTGAAGAACAGGGAGAGCCTGTGCTCTGCGGACACAGGCATCTCAGCCCAGGGGTGCTCTGGTTCCTCTTCCTTCTGGTGACTCCGCTCTGCATTCATTTCCTCTTCCTCTTCCCCTGGGTCCTCTTGGATCCCTCAAATCTAGAACCCTGAGGGATTGCCCTGGTTTGTAGTATGACATTTTAGTAGAAGTGGCAAAGGTTTTGGAGTAGGCAGATGTTGACACAGATACTGGCTCCAGCCCTCACTTGCTTGGCAGATCGCCCCTCCTTGCCTAGGAAGGAAGATCCCGCTCCCTGCATTGCAGAGCTGTTGGGAAGATGACATGGGTAAACCACCAGTTATGGAAGCCTCTTGACGGATGCAACTATTCTTAAGTAATAGCATGAAGTAGTAAAAGAATCAGAAATACTGACATTGCTCCCACAGCCTTCCCATTCAATGCTGTAGGGGCTCTCATGGGCGGTATCAGAAGTTTGGCTTGACTGTGTGTTCCAGAAGCCCTTTTCCCCCACCCCCACATAGGAAAACAAGCCTGGAGCAAAAAGCCTGGCACTGGGACATGTCCCAGATCCACACTCACTAGATGAGGGACCTTGAGCCCCTCTGAAACAAGTGTTTCTTGTTTGTTCACTCACTCATTTGTTCAGCAGGCTTTTGTAAGGCACTGTGTGCTAAGGGGCACTGCGTCAAAGGAGATTTGTAACCCCAAATCCACTTGTCTCAAGGGTTGCCATGGGGACCAGAGGAGATGATGTGGGTGGGCAGGTGGTGGGGTTTAAGGAGGGTTCTGAGCATTGTTAGTATATTACTATCCATAAAGGCATTGCTATGGTGGTACACAAGGCCAGGTATAGTGAACCCTGAGTGAGGCAGGGAAGGAACCCTGACACTGCTGTGAAAGGAGCTCACTCAGAAACCCAGTGTCTGAGCCAGCAGGACTTGAAGACTGGGGAGGAAACTGGCAGCTGGACCACATTTCCTGGAAGGGCAGGACCGGGTCCACGATTGCTCATCCTTGCATCCCTAGTGCCTAACCTCATGCTGGGCACAAGCCAGGGTCTTAGGATGGAAGGGAGCAGGGAGGGATGGGCATGGCAGCTGCTTCAGCTGTGTCCATAGGAGGCTTGCAGTCCTAAATATTCACATGGAACCAGTTATACCACCTGTGAGGATCTCTCCGGCAATGCTCAGCTGCCTGAGGGCCAGCACATAAAGAAGGTCATTGAAGAGGGTCACTGAGCTCAGTCGGGTGGAATCTGGCCTCGTAAAAGAAATGGTAGGAGAAGGGCGACAGTGCGGTACATTCTGCAAGAAATCACTTTAAGGGTGAACCAAAGAGTCTAAATTAAGAAGAGGTTGTACTCTGAGAGAGTACTGGTCCTGGGTGGGAATGGAGGGTACTGTGAGAGGGAGGAATGGTGACTGGGAGACCGGAGTAAGTGACCTGTGGAATTCGAACCACTGAGGTTTCCAAGTTGACAGAGTCACTTCATGGTAACAATGTCAAGGTGTGCCAATGGGAATAGGTGGGTTTTTTTGGGATGAAGAAGGTTGTAGAATATAGAAAGGTCAAAAGCTGATGGACCAAGAAAGCTGAGTTATCCTTACATACATTGTAGCCACTGAGAATGAGATTTTCTTGGAGAAGGGTGAACCAGGAGTTAAGTTCTCAGTGAGTAAGAGGAAGAAGAGAAAGATCAGTAACTAGTCAAGATAAGGGGAGGTATACTGGGTAGCATGAACATTAAGTGAGGAGGGAAAATGGTCTGGAAAAAGTATTAGGAAGCAAGGAAGACATTTAACCCATTCCTGGTGATGAGATAAGAGAGTACTTTAGGCAGGGCTCTGATTAATGGGGCCTCAGGATTCCGGCCAATAGCTGATTAGAAGCAATAAACCAGAAAGGGGAAAAGACACGGAGAACTGGCCCAACAGCTGGAGGTAATGGTAGGAGTCATTCTCACACTGATGTCAGGAGGAAACTGACACACACACACACTCAAAACATCAAGTGGTCCTTGTGGAAATGGCTGATTCTACGGTGGGGGTTGGGAATACATAAGAGGAGTCTGGAGCGTCTTGGAGTGTTGGAAAGCAAGGACATGCAACCAAGAAAATCCACAATGATGGGAGCACGCCAAAGGGATCTAGGAGCCAATTGAAACAGCTCCCAATGGCCAGAGCTAGAATGGTTTGAACAAGGTAATTCAAATAGTATTGGATTATTACCTGACTTATAAAATAAAAAGCCACATGTCCACAGTAACATACGTACATGACTGGAAAAATAAATAGATGAGGGAGAAGAGACAAATCTCACATGCAAAAGAATTCCAAATAATTTATGTCAATTCTCCATCTTCAAGAAGGAGGAGCAAACTCTCCACTCCCCAAGTGTGGGCTGTGTGCTCTGCAGGATGATGGAATAGGCCACCCCAAAATACAGCCCTTCGGTGTAAGGACTATTTTGAGCTGGAGGCAATTTGAGAAGAAGCTGATCCAAGGAAGGTCTCTGACCTCCCTTTACTTGCTTAAAAGCAGTACATAAATTCATAAAGATGTTTCCCTGTCCCCTCTCTGCCAGGAAGCAGAGTTAATCAATGAGATAACTCTAGGGTCTTTTTTTTTTTTACATTTATTTTTACTTTTATTTCTATTTTCAGCATAACAGTATTCCTTGTTTTCGCACCACACCCAGTGCTGCATGCAATCCGTGCCCTCTCTATACCCACCACCTGTTTCCCCCAACCTTCTAACCCCCCTTCTTAAAACCCCTCAGATTGTCTTTCAGAGTCTATAGTCTCTGATGGTTCACCTTAATGCTGAGAGAACATTCAGGGAATCTTCATGAAAACTATAGTAACAGGCCTAATCTTCCATCCTCCCCCCATATACTTGCCTTCCCTAGAAACTCAAAGTCCTTTTTCTTGGTCTTGTCACTACTATTCAAAATGTAATTTTGTTTTGTTTAGATAGTATATAAGCCCATGTTCTTTTTTTAATTAACGTATAATGCATTATTTGCTTCAGGGGTACAGGTCTGTGAATCACCAGTCTTACACAGGTTACAGCACTCACCATAGCATATATCCTCCCAGTGTCCTTAACTCAGCCACCTTATCCCTAGCCCTAACCCTCCAGCAACCCTCAGTTTGTTTCATGAGATTAAGAGTCTCTTATGGTTTATCTCTCTCCCTAGTGCCATCTTATTTCATTTTTCTCCCTCCCTTACTCCCCATGACTCCCCACTCTGCCTCTCAAATTCCTCATATCAGAGAGATCATGTAATTGTCTTTCTCTGATTGACTTATTTCACTTTGCATAGTACCCTCTAGTTCCATCCACATCTTTGCAAATGGCAAAATTTCATTTTTGATGGCTACATAGTACTCCGTTTTATATATACACCACATCATTTTTAAATTATTTTTATTTTTATTTTTTATTAATTTCTTTTCAGCATAACAGAATTCATTGTTTATGCACCACACCCAGTGCTCCATGCCATACGTGCCCTCCATAATACCCACCACCTGACTCCCTCAACCTCCCACCCCCCACCCTTTCAAAACCCTCAGATTGTTTTTCAGAGTTCATAGTCTCTCATGGTTCATCTCCCCTTCCAATTTCCCTCAACTCCCTTCTCCTCTCCATCTCCCTATGTCCTCCATGTTATTTGTTATGCTCCACAAATAAGTGAAATCATATGATAATTGACTCTCTCTGCTTGACTTATTTCACTCAGCATAATCTCTTCCAGTCCCGTCCAGGTTGCTACAAAAGTTGGGTATACATCCTTTCTGATGGAGGCATAATACTCCATAGTGTATATGGACCACATCTTCCTTATCCATTCATCTGTTGAAGGGCATCTTGGTTCTTTCCACAGTTTGGTGACCGTGGCCATTGCTGCTACAAACATTGGGGTACATATGGCCCTTCTTTTCACTATGTTTTTATCTTTGGGGTAAATACTCAGTAGTGCAATTGTGGGGTCATAGGGAAGCTCTATTTTTAATTTCTTAAGGAACCTCCACACTGTTCTCCAAAGTGGCTGCACCAACTTGCATTCCCACCAACAGTGTAGGAGGGTTACCCTTTCTCCACATCCCCTCCAACACATGTTGTATCCTGTCTTGCTAATTTTGGCCATTCTAACTGGTGTAAGGTGGTATCTCAGCATGGTTTTAATTTGAATCTCCCTGATGGCTATTGATGATGAACATTTTTTTGTCTGATAGCCATTTGTATGTCTTCATTGGAGAAGTGTCTGTTCATGTCTTCTGCCCATTTTTTGACATGATTATCTGTTTTGTGTGTGTTGAGTTTGAGAAGTTCTTTATAGATCCTGGATATCAGCTTTTGTCTGTACTGTCATTTGCAAATATCTTCTCCCATTCCGTGGGTTGCCTCTTTGTTTTGTTGACTGTTTCCTTTGCTGTGCAGAAGCTTTTTATCTTGATGAAGTCCCAAAAGTTCATTTTCACTTTTGTTTCCTTTGCCTTTGGAGACATATCTTGAAAGAAGTTGCTGTGGCTGATATCGAAGAGGTTACTGCCTATGTTCTTCTCTATGATTCTGATGGATTCCTGTCTCACGTTGAGGTCTTTTATCCATTTTGAGTTTATCTTTGTGTACGGTGTAACAGAATGGTCGAGTTTCATTCTTCTACATATAGCTGTCTAATTTTCCCAGCACCATTTATTGAAGAGACTGTCTTTTTTCCACTGTATATTTTTTCCTGATTTGTCAAAGATTATGTGACCATAGAGTTGAGGGTCCATATCTGGGTTCCCTACTCTGTTCCACATCTTTATCCATTCATCTGTGGATGGATATCTGGGTTCTTTCTATAGTCTGGCTATTTTGGACATTGCTACTATAAACATTCAGGTGCACATGCCCTTTGGGTCACTACATTTGTATCTTTAGGGTAAATGCTCGGTAGTATAAGCCCATGTTCTAACCACCCCCTTGAGTGACTCTGTACGGAGTTCTCCCACCTATATGCACAACACACATGCCAATGAACTTCTTTGTTTTTCTCATACTAATCTGTCTATTGTCAGCCTGTTTCACAGGGATCTAGCCAATGATCTTCAGATGGGTGGAAGTTTACTCCCCTACACATCCCTCCAAAGTGCACATTATGGAAAAGTGGAGGGGGGGAATGAGTAACCTTACAGAGGATCAAACTAACAAGCATGGCATCAATCATAAAATCAGGGGCAAGAACAGCAGTGAGAAGTCATGTTGCTAGTATGCACCTTCCCCTTCTGGCTATGATATGGTGATCTGTCTGGTCTTACCCCAATGCACAAGCCCAGCCTAATCATGGGAAAAACACCAGACAAATCCCAACTAAGGGACATTCTACAAAGTGCCTGACTCACCAAAACTCTCAAGGTTATCAAAACCAAGGAGAGTCTGAGAACCATCATAGCCAAAAGGAGCCTCCGGAGACTTGATGAGTAAATGGAATGTGGTGTCCTGGATAGGGTCTTGGGACAGAAAAAAAAAAAAAAATCGTTGGGTTGGAAGCTAAAGAAATCTGAGCCAAGTTTGTTTCATTAATGAGGACAAATGTGCCATAATAATGTACAGTGGTAATGACAGAAGAAACCAGGCAGGGGGGAATCTGGAAACTCCCTGTACTATCATCACAATTTTTTCTTCAAATCTGAAACTTCTCTAAAAGAAAAAACAAAGTTTATTTAAAGAACCCAACAGACTTGGGTGCCTGGGTGGCTCAGTGGGTTAAGCCGCTGCCTTCGGCTCAGGTCATGATCTCAGGGTCCTGGGATCGAGTCCCACATCAGGCTCTCTGCTCAGCGGGGAGCCTGCTTCCCTCTCTCTCTCTCTCTCTGCCTGTCTCTTTGCCTACTTGTGATCCCTGTCTAATAAATAAATAAAATCTTAATTTTTTTTTTTTTTTTTTAAAAAGGACCCAACAGACTGGTTTCTCTCAGCCAAAGGACAAACCACCCTTCATACTTTCTTAGGATCTATGGGTCTCCTTGTATTCTAAAATAATAGATATTCATTATGGAGTTTATAATATTGAAAAAACGACATTTTCAGTCACTTAATTTCAGAGGGCAGGGATGAGGGTAATACCTCCAGAAAGATGCGGGAGACAACTTTAGCTCTAACAATGGTTAGAAGGTCACTGGCACTAGAGATGTTGATGATGGCAGTTGAAATCTCCTGCTTGACATTAAGACAAACCTGGGTTTAAATCTCATCTACTTGTTGTGTGGCTTTGGGCAAGTACATTCGACTTCTTGGGGCCTCAATTTCTCCTTCAGCAAAATGGGAAGAAAGATCCTGCTTTGCATTCAATACTCCTGTGAAAATTAAATGAGGTAAAATACATGAAGTATCTTGCAAAAACTGTAGAGCTCCTAGCCTCTGGCATATGCTCCACAAATGACAGTTCTCAAGCAAGCCATGTCCAAATCACCCCATCCCCTTCAGATGTGATTGGAGTCACCACGCTTCTTAAACCTTCATGAACACACCCCTCTCCCCTGAGGGTCTTAATAAAAGGCTGATTCTGATTTAGTAGGTCTGGGTAGGGTATACACTCTACACCTTTCATGAGCAACCAGGTGATGCTGATGCTGCCAGTCTGGGGACCCCATGATGAGCAGGGAGAGTCTAGGCTACTGACTGGCCCTGACCTGCCCACTCGGTGTCCTTGGGCAAGTAACCGTCCCTTGTTGGGGCTTGCTCTCCCATTAATGAAATAAAACAGAACAAAGCCAGGGCGTCTGGGTGGCTCAGTGGGTTAAAGCCTCTGCCTTCGGCTCAGGTCATGGTCCCAGAGTCCTGGGATCCAGCCCTGCATCGGGCTCCCTGCTCAGCGGCGAGCCTGCTTTCTCCCTTCTCTTTCTCTCTATCTCTCTGCCTACTGTGATCTCTGTCTGTCAAATAAATAAATAAAATATTTTAAAAAAAGAGAGGGAGAGAAAAGAAAAAGAGAGAGAGAGAGAGAGAAACAGAACAAAGCCAAGAAAAAAAAAAAAGCACAGAAATTTCCTTCCCAAGAGCTGTGGTTTTGCTTCCCAAAGTGTCAGCACTTGTCTACCCTGATGCTGTCTGGCTGGTGCAGACGCACACCCGGGCCCTGGAAACCCAGACAGTGGCTGCACCTCCCAGCTTGCTCCCAGGTTTTCAGGAGGTGACCCTGTTCTGGCCTCCTCCATTGCTTAAGGTTTGTGAGGATCATTGTGGGGACCTTTAAAAGGCTCAAGGGGGAGGAAAAAACCCTTAATTTTACAGATAAAATTAAATGGAACAAATTGTATTATTTCCATCTGAATTCCCTTCCTCGTGGCTCATTTTGACGCAGGAAATAAATTGCCACCAAACCCCCCCAAAACAGCTGCTTCCAGTCAGAGCGAATGGATCATGATTTAATGAAGACAGCCATCTGCTACAGGGTAAAAACCCTAATTAAGCGATATATGAATCAGAACAGAATTAGCCGTCACGTCCTTAGAGCTGTGTAACTGCGGGGAGCCTCGTGGAGTCGTCACCATGTGGAGCAGGAGGAACCTTTACGCAAGCATGAACACAGGAGGAACCCATCCCATACCTGGGATCCTGCAGCCCCAGTAGGAGGGCTCCGATTCTGGGGCTTTAATTGAAATAAACAACTGCTTCAGAGGAACATCCATGTCCTCAGTAATGAACGCCCCTCCCGTGCATGGGACACATCACAGTTTGCCAAACGCTTTCACATCAGGAGTACCTTGAACCCTCTGCCCCTCACCCCTATGAGTAGGGTTGACAGCCACAGTGACAGTGTTAGTGATCCACTCAAGAGCCCACAGCCAGAAAGGAGCCAGCTTAAGCCAGAGTCCAGCCACTGGCCTCCAAATCCTGCCACAGTGGCTGTCCCCTCCTTAGGTGAATACCCCTAAGGTATTTGTGCCATCCTAAATTACTGAGAGATTCTAATGACCCTCTGCATGCTCAGTGCCCTCTGCCTCTCTCAGCTGTTGGAGGGAAGGCTCTATCGCCCCACAAGGCTGTACAGCGTTCCAGCTGGATAGAGGAGCAGCTAGCTGGGACACCCTGACCCCTGTTTCATGGTTGTATCAGCAAAGCCCATAGCTCTGTGCCTTGCACATAGCAGGTACTTAGTGATAATTGTGGAATGGGTAAAAGAATAAATGCACGACCTTGAGAAGTCCTTGCATCTGTCATGGCTTAGCCCTACAGCTCCAGAGAAACGTTCAGCAGCCACCTCTTGCCATTATTTAAACTCTCGATATATTATCTGTCTATCAAAGACCTTAAAAAAAAAGTTATTATACCAGGTGATGTGCTCCCACTGACAAAGGAACAGAAAGCTTCATGCTCTGTCCCTTGCCAGCCTGCAATTGTCCTGCTTTAGCAGCACTGCTCGATGTGGATGGTAGCTCATCCTTGTCTCAGCCTCCATGTCCTTTGTTACGACAGAGGACAATGCATCTCCCCATATGTTTCCCTATTAATTGTCTCTTCTTCTCATTCGGAAATCGTGTCCTTTTCCATTTAACAAAGGAACCTATTCCTTACTCATGGGTATGAATTCTTCATACAGTATAGTAACTTTTTGCCATAAACATTTTCCTCACGTGTTTTGTCCCCACCACACCTCATACCCCCATGTGTAGAAATTTTAAATTTGGCTGGTATCCGGGGCACCTGGATGGCTCAGGGGGTGGAGCCTCCGACTCTTAATTTTGGCTCAGGTCATGGTCCCAG
Source organism: Mustela nigripes (assembly GCF_022355385.1). Classification (NCBI taxonomy): domain Eukaryota; kingdom Metazoa; phylum Chordata; class Mammalia; order Carnivora; family Mustelidae; genus Mustela; species Mustela nigripes. The sequence goes on from NC_081569.1 coordinate 136,547,703, forward strand.
GGTCATGAGATCAAGCCCTGCATGAGGTTCTCCTCTCAGAATGAAGTCGGCTTGAGATTCTCTCCCTCTGCCCTTCCCCCACTCACGCTCCCTCTCTCTCTCTGTCTCTAAATAAGTAAATAAAATCTTTATTTTTTTTCTTTTTTCTTTTCTTTTCTTTTTTCTCTTGCTGATGTCCGTTCTGCCCATTATTTTCCCTTGGGCTCTTTTTCAATTACTGTTCTACCTAGCAAGTCTTTTTTCCTCCAGATATTCGATAAATATTCATTCCTACTTCTTCCAGTGTCCTATTGATTTTCTCACATTTACATTACCTCTGTAATCCATCTGGAATGTGTTTTGGTATTTGGAGTGAGCGGCTTTCCTTTTAGCTTCTTGCTTCTTCACTCTCCACGCGGCCGCAGAGACCCAGACAAGTCCCGGTTGAAACGGACACAGCTAGACATCAGTGTGAGCCCGAGTGGATCCCAGGCTTGTATCTAGTATGTTGAGTACCTAAAATTAGATCCCCCTGGGAAAGGAAGTCTCGGCCATCTTAGCACAAAGGGAAGAAGAAGGAAGACAAGGAGTTAAATGCATTGTTTTTAGGTCTACACTTGTACTCAGTCTGGAGATCCGGATCCGGGGCCATTTCTCCTGGGAGGTGTCTCCTCTTACTTCAGTCCAGTTGGGGCTTGGCACCCTTCCTCTGCTCCACAGAAACCCCTTTACATCCCACATTATCAAACATATGGGATCACTGGTGAGTATTGGCAGCTGGCTTTGCATCGTCAGTGGGAGCTCTCGGCGGGGCAGCTGGACTTTTTGCTTTTTTTGCTGTTGTTTTCCCAGCCCCCAGCACAACCCCATTCACAGAAGCCCCTCAGGAGATGCATATCTGATGACTGTACAGATCTAGGAATGAGTGACACCTAGAGAGCTCCATGGGCACCTGTCATGCGTGCCGAGCATCTTCATGATGCTCGCTCATGGATACTTACAGCAAACCGTGAAGGCAGCAATGACTATCATTTCATTTACCCACCAGGGAACCAAGGCTCAGAGAGGTTAGGGGTCCCCAACTGCAGCATTCTGGGCTTCAGTTTCCAACAATACTGCACATCTTTAACTTGTCTGGAGCCTTCTTTTTTAGATGAGGACATCAAGGCTCAGGGGGAAGCTCAAGGTCATGTTGTCAACATGTTCTTGGGCAGACTCGTGCTGCACATGGAATCAGGATACTTTAGGGACCCCAGGGCCATCGTGTCTCTCCAGCTTCTACTGGGCAGGCCAGCATCTTGCCTGTGACCTTTGGAAAGGTCTTGCCTGTGTTCTCAGAAAATAATGATTGATCTAAGCCAATTTGAACTTGTTATAACGTTTGATACCAATGCCACCAGACCTGTCCATGGCATTTTCCCCTTTTCCAAACACTTTGCTGTCTTGACCCCACTGCTCCTGCCATCCCTGAAAATAATGAAGTCCAAGGTTATAAAGGACAAAGCACCCTGTAGAGTTGTTCCAATGACCATGATTCCTCAAAGAAGAGGAAATTACTGACCTTGGAAGTTCTGTATCCTCAGTTGTGATAGGTAATTTTATGTATCAACTTGATTGGGCCATGGAGGGCCCAGAGATTTGATCCAACACGATTCTGAGTGGGTCAGTGAGGGCATTTCTGGATGAGAAGTACCATTCCAATCAGTAGAGTGAGCAAAGCAGATTGCTCTTCCACTGTGGGTGGGCCTCGTCTGATACATCAAGGACAGGAGAAGAACGAAAAGGCTGGATAAGACGGGCTCCTCCAGCCTGAGCCCCCAGCTGAGACATTTGTCTTTTCCTGACTTCAAATTCAACCTACGCCATTTGCTTTTCTTGGGCCTTGAGCCTGTGGCACTCAGACCAGAACTGTACACAGATCAGTTCTGTTATTCTAGAGAAGCCTAATTAATACATCTGTATAAGGAGATGGTGTCCCTCCAGCAGATATTAGGGTGACAAGTGCCCTTACAAGTGACAAGTGACTCTCTGAGCTCCATGATAGCTGCTTACAAAATACTTCCACAGACAACCTGTTTAATTCCCACAAAAACCAGAAGGAGGACTTCGCAGTTCTCCTATTTACAGATGGGGAAACTGAGTCCCCAAATGATAACGATTTGCTCCTGGTCCCACCAGGTTCCCCACTCCTGTCCAGGTGCTCTTCCTTTCTGGGGTGCAGGCCAGATTTGCTGGTCTTGCTCAGGTGTGATGCACAGAGCCAAATGGTCAGAACGTCATCCCGGGATCCGAGACTTCGAAGCACACTTTTGTGCTTTATCCAGTAGACCCAGATCAGCAGGACAGGGAGTTAGGAGGCTGTGACCAGTTCTGGCTTCAGGGGTTCAAGGGCTCTGGGTAACGACATGACTCAGGATACGGCTGAATCAGGTGGCCAAGGTGGACAAGTGTGAAGGTCAGGCAGAGTGGTAGATTCGCAGGAAGGAGAGAGAAACAGGGACTGGCAGAGACTGTGGTAAACAAGAATGCTTCAAGCTTTCACGCTCTGTTATGGACTGAATGTGTACGTGCCCCCAGATTCCTGTATCGAAGCCCAACCTCCCACGCGGCTTTATTTGGCCCTCTGAGGGGGTAAAGTTAGTGGGATCATAAGAGTGGGGCTCTGGTCCAATAGGATCTGGTCCTTACAGGAACGGACCGAGTGAGTGCTTTTTGTCCCCCTCCTGCTTCCTTCCCTCCCCGAGCGCACACACAGAAAGGGCCGCATGAGCACAGAGCAAGAAGCGGCCATCTGCACACCAGGAAGAGAGGTCGCACTAGACGCTGGCCCTGCTGGGACCTTGGTCTTGGACCACCAGCCTTCAGAACCATGAGAACATATGTCTGTTGCTTAACCCACCCAGTCTATGGTGTTTTATTATGGAAGAGAGTCTTATTTTAAAACACGCAAACATGTGCAGCCTGATTCAGCCCGTGGGCTGCTAGCTTGCACTCTGGTGTCAACATCATTCATGGTGTGGAGTCCAAATTCTCTGTGAATGAAGGGGGATATCCAGGGGCTTGGGGAAAAAAAGACAGGAAGGAAAGGCCGAGGGAATATAGAGTCCCAGGATGTGGTGCTTGAAGAAGTGAGTTTGTACTTGATGCTGGAAAATAATGGTCCAGAAGAGGCAGAGAAGGTGAAGAAGAATGCTTGATCTGTCTCTGACCCTGACATGAGGACAAGCAGCTCCCACCACAGGGGTCTGTTGGGAAGCAGTAGCCCGGCAGGGGGTTGGGGGGCAAGCCTCAGGTCAAGATGCAGAGAGCAGACAGTCCAGAGTAACACTCTGCTCTGTAGGACTGGTTCCAGAGTGACCAGTGCAGAGGTGGGGAGGTTAGGAAACCAGGGCCACCATGGGGAGGTGGGGAGACTGTGGGACCCCTCTCGTGGGGGATAGTGGCCAAGAAGCCAGGGAAGACAGGCTCAGAGCATTACATCACCCCAAGGTAGATGGGCAATCCCAAACCCACCCACCGCAGAGCACCTGGTGATGGGCCAACTTCGGGCCCCTCCCCCTCCAGAACAGTATCCAAAGCAGGAGGCTGCACAGAGGGACTGGGCCAGGATGGGGCAAGAGGTGGCCGAGTGAGTGAACCCAGTGACAGTGCAGACATCAGATCCTGTCTCTGCAGCGCAATCCAACTCAGAAGGGCACATGGCGGGGACAGATCAGGGTCTTTCTGAAAAAAGCGGTACAGTTCTAAGGGGCCACCTGGCCTGGGAGAAAAAGCCACTTGAGGAACTGAGGCTCTCTGCTGGGGGCGGGCACGTGGTGGGAGGGCAGCCCCAACGGGCCTGAGTCTGGGCCATCTTCAGGAAAGCGCTCTAGTACCGCGGACAATTTCTGCTTTTATATTGTAGTGCTGAATTATGAAGTACAACACATGCAGATAGCAAGCAGAGAGCAAGATAGCATATTTGTGTCCAAGGAAAATATGGCAGATACCACCCAACTTTTGCCTCTTTCCCGAAGTTTTCCCAAAGGTTCCCTCTGCATTGATGTTGGCACAGAGCTTTCCTGCCCATATTTTTGTACTTTGGTGACATAAGAATAAATACAATTTATAGTAGCATGTTGGGTGCTTTTAGAACGTAACAGAGTACTGTGCAGAACATAGCCCCGGCAAGCTTTAAAAATAAACACACACACACACACACACACACACTGCCAGGCCCGGGGAGGGAGGGTATCTACAGGTGAATGAAACAGTCAAATGTTGACTATTTGAATATTCAGATAGTCAGTATATGGCAGGAGTAGGGAATCCCTGGTTTGTGCAGGTCCTACCAGCCTCGTCTCTGTGCCACCAAGACCTCTTCCACACTGTCTCCTCCGACGTCAGAGAAGTCCCCAAGTCCTGAAAAAGTCACACTCAAACCCTGTTCCAGGATGATAGCATCGGGTCCCTGGAACTCCCCACCCAGGGCTTTCCTGATGCTGTCTCCTCTCTCAGGAACAACTGTCCTGTCCTATCCGGTAAATTGGCATATTCAGGACCACGTTCTCCTTCTCAGAGAGCCCCTCATCCCCTCCCCCGGCCTCAAAAGCACAACCAAACCTTCCGGAGTGTGGGCACAGGGTCTTCGGAAGGAAGAGAGATCGTTTCTTCCCCAGCCTTTGGCAGGATGAGGGCAGGAGGGTTCCGAAAAGGCCCTGTCCGTCAGTGCTGGTTTCTGGAAGCAACCAAAGCCCATGGCTCTGTGGAAAATCAGGGCCGACTCCAATCAAGCTTCTTAGTCTGAGTTCTCCTGCCTTTGGACACTTTGCTGGAGTCAAGTTGCCCCAGCAGGACACCTGTCAAGCAAAGTGAGTGACATTTTCCATTCTTGGTTGTATCCTCCAGGCTTTTCTTCACTGGAGCTGAAGACAGGTACTGACATCAGCTCCCTGACACCCCGTCAGACTCACTGAAGGACTGTGGGACTGGCAGGCCCAGTGAAATTGTGGTATTTTTAGACCCCACCGTGTGGAAACCTTTTTTCCCCCTAGTTGTGATGTGTTTCTGATAACCTCTGTTCACTCTGAAGGACTCCCGTGTATCTGCCTCAGTAAAAAACAGGATTTCAGAGTCCAAAGGGAACGTAAAGGTCATCTTCTTCCAGCCTTGAGCATTTCAGGTGAGAAAAGACTCCCCTTCGCGGGGGGAGAGGGGACTATCGATGCCACTTGTCCCCCCCCACCTTCTCCCCAGTTTGCTTTCCACGGGGTCAAGAGTGATTTTTTTTTTTTTTTTAGAGATTGTATTGATTTACTTGACAGAGAGAGAGAGCACAAGTAGGCAGAGAGGCAGGCAGAGAGAGAGGGTAAAGCAGGCTCCCCGCTGAGCAGAGAGCACGATGTGGGGCTCGATCCCAAGACCCCGAGATCATGACCTGAGCTGAAGGCAGAGGCTTAGCCCACTGAGCCACCCAGGCGTCCCACGAGTGATCTTTTAAAATACCAATCTGACTTGTCACAGCCCCGCTTAAAATCCTTCAAAAGCTCCTTCTTGCCATCAGGAGATGGTGGGACCTGCCCTGTGGGTCCACAAGGCTCCTTCTTCTCGGGACCCTGCCCTGTAACCACATTGCCATGACTCTCCCAGAGGAACCCCCCCTTCCCAGCCTCCTTGCCTTCACCCTTGCTGGTCCTCCCGCTGGGAGCTCCATCACTTACCTTCCAGACTCCCCTTGGAGGCCACCCTTCCTGGAAGTGCTCCCCGGCCGGCCCCTGGGATGAAGTCCTCTGAGCCCCTGCATCACTCCATGCAGTCCCTACATGGCCCTGGCAACAGGTGGAAATGTCCGTTTCCTGCCTATCTTGCCCTCCCTCTCAGCTCTACGCTCCCTAAGGGCGAGGGCTTGGCTTTTCAACCCTAATATTGCTTGCACTTGTGGCATAGTTGACATCCAGGAAAAATTTGCTCAATATGTATAGTGAGTGAGGGAATGAATGCGGGAACAAGGGAGGCCTCTTGTCCAAAGTTCTGTATGACTGAGCCCAGAGCTAGGATTTCCACGCCAGTGTGAGTCCCACCACCTTCCATGCCTCACTCGAAAATGATAAAGCTAGGCCTTTCAATGCCCGCCAGGCATGGCACCTATGTCTTCAAGATGCTGGGATGGATTTTTCGTCCTAATAGGGCTCTCTTATTGCCCCAGCCGTGCCGGGAGGTCAGCTGTGGGTCATGGGCGGCTTCAGATGAGATTGGCAAATAGGGCATTACCTAAGGAAAACCCACGCTGGTAGCACAAGCCTGAGCGCGCTCCAAGTTTTCCAACCCAACCAGCACACGATCTTTATGAGCTGTAGGGCAGAGCGCCCTCTGTCGGAAATGTTTGAAACTGCAAGGTCTCCTGGCTCCTCCCTTTTCTTCTCCATCCATCCTAAAGATGTCCATCGAGTCAGGGCCATGTTCACAAACTTTGCGAAGGCTAGGCTCTCCTAGGTGACCAGGAAAGACACAGAACTCCACCAGTGGTGTTGACAACCTGGCAAGGAAAGCAAACATCTCAGCCATCTATTGCAAGAGTGGCAAGTGCTTTTCTCAGAGGACATTCAAGGGTGCTAAGTGAGCAGGTGGCCTGGAGATCTTGGTGGAGCTGCGTGGGCAGGCGGAGGTGCGGGGGCAAGGAAATGAAAATCCATCTGCTTCACCTACTATTCACCGCGGGGCTGTTCTATCCCAGACACTGTAATAGTCCTGGAGACACGAAGGGGACAAGAAGGAGCGTCCTCTCCGCAGCAGTTCAGAGCCTAGTGGGGGAAGCAGGGCAGGAGACCTCAAAGCAATGACAAGCACCACCACCACTACCAAATAATGGCCAGCAGACATTTCAGCGTAGTCACCATAATCCCAATAACCCATTGCTGTAGCCGTGGACCTACATGATGTAGATCACACTACTTTTTTTTTTTTTTAAAGATTTTATTTATTTATTTGACAGAGAGAGATTTTACAAGTAAGCGGAGAGGCAGGCAGAGAGAGAGAGGAGGAAGCAGGCTCCCTGCCGAGCAGAGAGCCTTATTCGGGGCTCGATCCCAGGACCCTGGGATCATGACCTGAGCCGAAGGCAGAGGCTTTAACCCACTGAGCCACCCAGGTGCCCCATAGATCACACTACTTTTGAAGTGTGAGGAATTCAGGTCTCCTGGTTGAGTCCAGTTCCTGCTCCTTCCAATCTTCCCTGCTTGGTTAAGTTCGTAACAGAAGTCCTTTCTGGTGGAATCTTCAGAAATCTTCACCAAAACCCCATGTGGACACGTATTCTTGTGACTCTCTTCCTATGGATAAGAGCCATCACTCCAGGGCTCCTGAGCCTTGCCTTGGGTCCCACAGCTGTAAAGAGAGAGCAGGTCTGGGACCAGCGCTTTGGAAGGGGATCACTTCAGAAAACCTCTGCCGCCTACAAGCAGGGACCTTGAGGCCAGAGACCTCTTCTTAGTTTCTCCATCATCTATCTCGAGAAATTATCTTGAAAAGTCAAGATGATAGGATTTCAGAGTGCAGAACACTAAGTAATCAATATATGTTGTATGTTGTCTATTAATTATTCCATTATGGTTAGTTATCACCATGATTATTACTGGCTCTTTGGGGACTCATTCTCTCCACTCCTTGTGTTTGCATGTGTTGGGACCCCCGCTAAGATGACACTCTCTGCCTCTCCCTTACTCATTCATGCCTCCTCAGGGAGGAAGTCAGCCTGACAGGGAGCCCGGAGAAGGAATGAGGAGGCATGCTGGGGCTTGCTCAGTCCCTTCTGGGTCCTCTTCAAGAGCTAGCTCCTGGGTAGGCACAGTTGTCTAAATCAGAGGTAGAATTTTAGGGACCATGCACAACTGAGCCCCTTGCCTTGACCTTGCTTTTCTCAGTTGAGGCTTGTTTGTACCTCTCCCTGCCTAGCTCCTGTGTCTTCACTCTGCAAGGTATTCTGAACTTAGATGGGGATGAAAAGAGTATTATTTATCAGTGAAGCACCGATATCATCCAAGACCCAACACTAGCCAATCCTCTTCTGGCAATTTTCCACTCTGCTTTTGCTGCCTCTGTAGGTTTTAGGTTGTTTGGAGAAGCAAAAAAAAAAAAAAAAAAAAAAATGGTTTTCTGCCCAAAGGTCTGCAGAAGCTTGGACTTGCACTTAGAATCACCATAGGACTCGGGAGCCTGGACAGGTCACCAATCCAAGGCCATCAGTCGTCAGGAGATGGGAACTGGACCAGGAAAGGGCTGTGATCTCAGGTCAAGGATGGACCTTTGTCCCTGTTTTCAGACCCCGAGTGCTAGGTGGGTCCTTCCTCCCCTAGGTGCTGCCTCCCAGCACCTGGGTGGGCTACAGACTTTCCTGGGCTTAAGTTGGGGAATGACCTTCCTGGGTGTCAGGCATCTGGTCAGAGGAATTAGGTCATTAATCGTGAGGGGTGCTGGTTGTGAGAAAGAAGAAGATGGGAGAAAGCAGGTGTCAAGGTCCCCAAGAGTCCAGGTCCTCCAGCCCAGGTCCCCGCATGCAGGTCAGGCTTACTTGCTGAGAACAGAAGGAGGCAAGGTCTTCGTTGCTATGCAGGTCATGTTCTTCCCAGTCTTCACAATGAAATCCCTTTATAGAAAGTGAAATGGATCTTTGGCTGATCTGAGGCTCTCAGCCCAGTCCTGCTTAAGCCTGACATCAATCTCGGGAGTGTGAGGCCAATACAGCTAATAGCAGAACTCTCCTGAGGCTGGCCTCTATGCACCCTTGAGCTGCCCACCTGGTCCCCTGTGCTCCCGTCCACCCCACAGGCATAGCTACTCTTAGGACTCTACTCTGGACCATTGCATATGCTATTCCCTCTCTCTGCTGTGCCTTTCCTCCTGCTGGGCCTGGACACTTTATATTTAACCATCAAGACTCATACGGATAGATATTTTCTGTGAAAGTGCTCTCCAGCCTTTGTGTGTGTGTGTTGGCGGAGGGGGGGGGTCCTCTAGCATGCTGCTAGTACAACATTTCATTTTGTTGAAAAGTCTAGGCCCCTTGGCCATCTCTGGCTACAGATAGATTTATTTCACTGGACCAGCACCCCATCCCCTCTGGTAACCATCGGTTTGTTCTCTGTAGTTAAGAGTCTGTTCTTTGGTTTGTCTGTCCTTTTTTCTTTTCTCATTTGTTTCTTCCTTTTTTTAAAAAAAAATATTTTATTTATTTATTTGAAAGAGAGTGAGAGAGAGAGCAAGAGTAGGGAGGTAGGGTACAGGTAGGAGCAGACTCCCTGCTGAGCAGGAAGCCCAATGTGGGGCTCAATCCTGGGACTCTGGGATCATGACCCAAGCCGAAGACAGACATTTAACTGACTGAGCCACCCAGAGGCCCCTCATTTGTTTTGTTTCTTAAATTCCACATATGAGTGAGATCATGTGATATTCGTCTTTCAGTGACTGACTTATTTCGCTTAGCATAATACTCCTTAGATCTATGCATCTTGTTACAAATGGCAAGGTTTTGTTCTTTTTTATGAGTGGATAATATTCCATTGTAGGTATACACCACATCTTCTTTATCCATTCATCAGTTGATGGACACTCGGGCTCTTTCCATAATTTGGCCACCGTAAATAATGCTGAAATAAACATTGGGGTGCACATACTCCTTTGAACTAGTCTTTTTGTATTTTGAGGGGTAAATAGTAGTGTGATTCCTAGATCACAGGGTAGTTTTACTTTTAAGTTTTTTGAGGAACCTCCGCACTTATCCACAGTGGCTGCAACAGTTTGCATTTCCACCAGCAGTGCAAGAGGGTTCCCCTTTCTCCACATCCTTGCCGGCACCTGTTGTTTCTTGTGTCTGTAGTTTTAGCCATTCTGACAAGTGTGAGGTGGTAGCTGATTGTAGTTTTGATTTGCATTTCCCTGATGATGAGTGATGTTGAGCATCTTTTCATGTGTCTGTTAGTCATCTGGATGTGTTCTTAGGAGAAATGTCTCTTCCTGTTTTCTACCCATTTTTAATGGGGTTATTTGTGTTTTGGATGTTGAGTTGTACCAGTGCTTTATATATTTTGGATACTAACCCTTTATCAGATATGTCATTTGCAAATATCTTCTCCCATTCAGTAGGTTACCTTTTGGTTTCATTTATTGTTTCCTTCACTGTACAGGAGCTCTTTATTTTGACATGGTCCCAATAGTTTATTTTCGCTTTTGTTTCCCTTGCCTCAGGAGACATCTAGAAGAATGTTGCTATGGCTGATGTCAGAGAAATTACTGCCGTGCTCTCTTCTAGGATTTTTATGTTTTCGAGTCTTACGTTTAGGTCTTTAATCTCCTCAGAGTTTATTTTAGTGTATGGTATAAGAAAGTGGTCTAGTATCTTTCTTTTGCATGTGGCTGTCCAGCTTTCCCAGCATCATTTGTTGAAGGTACTGTTTTATTCCCATTGCATATTCTTTCCTGTTTTGTTGAAGATTAATTGACCATATAATTGTGGGTTTATTCTGGGTTTTCATTCTGTTCCATTAATCTGTGTGTCTATGTGTTTTATGCCAATACTATGTTGTTTTGATTACTACAGCTTTATAATATAACTTGAAATCTGGGATTGCAAAACCTCCAGTTTCATTTATCTTTTTCATGATTGATTTAGCTATTCAGGGTCTTTTGTAATTCCATAAAAGTTTTAGGATTGTTTGTTCTAGTTCTATAAAAGATGTTGTTGGCATTTTGATAGGGATTGCATTAAATCTATAGATTGCTTTGGATAGTAGAGGTATTTTAGCAATATTTGTTCTTCCCACCCATGAGCATGGAATGTCTTTCCATTTCTGTGTGTCCTCTTGAATTTCTTTCACCAATGTTTTACAGTTTCCAGAGTATAGGTCTTTCACTTTTTTGGTTAAGTTTATTCCTATATATTTTATTATTTTTGGTGCGACTGTAAATGAGATTATTTTCTTAATTTCTATTTCTGGTGCTTCACTATTAGTGTATAGAAATACAACAGATTTCTTTATGTTGGTTTTTGTAACTCTACTGAATTCATTACTAGCGCTAGTAGCTTTTTCATAGAGCCATTAATCACTTCTCTATATAGTCATTTCCATATACAGTCTCACTGTATGTCCTCTGCAAATAGTGAGAACTTTACTTCTTCCTTACAGTTTGGGTCTTCTATTTTTATGCTGTTGCTGGGCCTTTTATTTTTATGCAAAGCTCAGAGAAGCTCTAGGAGCAAAGGGAGGCCCCCAGTTTATTGTTCAGCAAGGAAATGAGGACATCAGTCCTACAACCATATGGAATCAAGTAGGCCAAGACCTGAATAAACAAAGTGGATTCTTCCCCAGAGTCTCTGTAGGAGTGCGTCCCTGCTGACATTTGATTTTCAGTCCAGTGTTCAACTTCTGGCCTTGGAAACTTGTGAGATAGAAAATGTGTGTTGTTAGGGCTTCTGGATGGCTCAGTGGGTTAAAGCCTCTGCTTTTGACTCAGGTCATGAATCCAGGGTCCTGGGATCGAGCCCCGCATTGGGCACCCTGCTCATCAGGGAGCCTGCCTCCCTTCTTCTCTCTCTGCCTACTTGTGATCTCTGTCTATCAAATAAATAATAAATAAAATCTTTAAAAAAAAAAGAAAATGTGTGTTGTTTTAGGGCACTAAGTTTCTAATAATTTTTTCTGAAAACAATGAAAAACAGATGCAGGGAGGGTCCATGCTTTCCTCATCTTTACACTACCCACAACCTCCATGGTGTCTGACACATGGTGAGTTCTTGCTGCATATTTGACAAATGACTGAATTAAAAGGCATAGCCCCGGTGACAAAACCTATTGCGAAGTCTGTATGCAGGGCTCAGAATCGGAGAAGTTGGTTGACAGGAAGGTGATGGACAGCCCAATTTAAATCTCTAGTTCGGAAAACTTGGGAGAATCATAGTTTTCTGCAGAAGATGACACCTCAGCATGTGTGTTCCATAATTTGTGGAGATGGGTTCCAGTTTAGAGAGTTTCTTACGAAAAGAAAGAAAGCTATGATTTATCTTCATAAAGTCTTCTCTTTTTTTCCTGATGATGATGAATGTCTGCGGCACCATCAGAAGATGGTGGGAGGAAACCCACACCACAGGTTGTTGCGGTAGAAGAGCTGTGAGCCTCCAGGATCTTACAGTTGCAGGAGAATGATATGATGCCCACACGTAGTTACAGTGCAGAGCAGAGCTGCTACAGGATGGAGGAAGGCAAGGCAAAGGGCATGGGTTAGCAGAGCACTGTGCCTAGGCAGCCTAAAAGCCTGATGCCTGTATCACTTTCTTTCCTGACCCCAGAGCCTCAGTTTCCCTTTTAAATGAATCTTTTCTGGTTTCTTCCAGCTCCAAGCTGATAATATTTGTTCCAAAGAATTTTGGTGTTGGTACTTAGGAGGTCCCAGGGGAACTCAATATGACAATATGGTACCAATCTATGGATTATTTTAGCCAGCAAAGAATACATATACTTCACAATTTCTTAAAGTTGAATTATAAATTAAAAAAAAATTTAACTAAGAAATAATAAATTTTTTTTCTATCGCTTCCAAAGGCTAAGTAGCTGGGGAAAAAACCCTGTACCTCAACCAGACTAGTGATTTTCTAATAAAAATGTATAATGGTGAAGGGTGCTTCAGTAACTCAGTCAATTAAGCTTCCAACTCAATTTCAGCTCAGATCATGATCTCAGAGTCATGAGATCAAGCCCCACAATAGACTATGTGCTCAGCATGGAGTCTGCTTGAGATTTTCTTTCCCTCTCTCTCTGCCCCTCCATCTCACATTATAATTCTTAGAAGCCCTTTTATTGAGTTATCACCCAACAGCATCCCCACAGGAACCAACCAAGAATGCCTCTAGCTCTTGGGTGCACATTTTGAAAATTACTGGTCTGGTCTGTTATGAAAATAAAGAAATAGAAGCTCAGAGAGGATCAGGTGATTTGTGCAAGGTGAGTGGTAGCCAGGGCTTGAACCCCACCTACTTGACCCCGAGACTAGAGTTCAATCTGTTACACTATGCACTCCCCAGCACACAGCCAGGAAGATAAGAGTCTTGAGTAGGAAACAACTTGATTCTCACTTTCCTGTTCTCTTTATTCACAGGCAGAGAGAGAGATGAAAATGTGGATTAGGTCCATTATCCCTCAGCATATGTTGGTGTTAATAAGTACGTTCTTTGTAGATTCATTAATGCACCACAAGGAACTGAAAATGAGTATTTCAGATGCTTAATGTGATATCCTAGATGCTCTGAGAACAAAGTCCCATTGGACGAGGTGTTTTTTAATCTTTCCAAATGGTCTATAATGGAACCTCCGGGCCTGTAACAGAGAACACACTGTGTTATGACTTATTGACAAGATTTTCTAAGAAAGTCCTCATTAAAAAAAGTGTCCCAAATTATATAACTGAACCTTATTCTATTTCATGGTGATGATTTGAAATGTAAGTTTAAATGGTTCTCCTTTTGTAAAAAGTTTTTTAAAAGGAGGATTTTTGACAAAAGTAACAATAATCAGCTTTTATTTTTATTTATTTACTCATTTATTTATGTATTTATTAGAGAAAGAATGAGTTGGGGGGCAAAGAAAGGGGGAGAGAGAGAATCTCAAGCAGGCTCCATGCCCAGGGCAGAGCCTGATGTGGGGCTCCTTTTCACGACCCTGAGATCATGACCCGAGCAGAAATCAAGAGTCAAGATGCTTAACTGACTGAGCCACCCCAGTCCACCTGTAATGGTTCATATGAAATCTTACACCTTGTTAGAACTGCACTGACCCTTAGGTGTTACCTAGTTTGCTTCTGTTTCTGGAAGAGAAAGTTGGGACCCTGAGAAGGTAAGTGACATTCCAAGGTTATACTGCAAGTTTAGGGTATAACTGAATCAAAGATCCAGCTCTCTTGATATGTATATGGAAGAACTGTTCACAAAGCTATGCCTCAGAACCAACCCAATGCAGTTCTAAGTTCACTGTAATAAAATTAGGGACTTTTTCCTAGTAATCAGAAAAAGGAAATTATTTTTAGGAGGCATGCAGGAGAGTGGTTAAGAGCACAGCCTTTGTAATTAGACTCTGTTATCTTGGGCAGTTTATCTACCTCTTTGTTCTAATTGTCTCACCTATAGAACAGGGGTAATAAATACACCAACATGGTAGGACTATTAGAGAAGAAGTGGTATAAGGCAGATGAACATAGAGTTCTTGGCACAGCAAATGTTATTTATGACCGTTGTTATTATTAACTTGTTGATTTTAACATATGGTCAACATTAATGTTTACAGAAAAAAAATGTTTCTCTCTGCTCCAGGAGTTGGTAAATTCCTATTTCTTAACCTACTGACTGCTGGATTTTGTAACATCTAAGAAAAGCACATATTCCCTTATCCCCCGAGATTAATGACTTCTTGATGAATTATTTCCTATGTTTGATACTGGAGGCTGAATCTATTTCTAAAGGAGCAGAAACGTTGGCCATTTGCCTTCAACAAACATTTACTGAGTATCTCCTCTATTCAAGTAGGCTGGGTGAAATGCAAAGGCAAAAACAGACATTGTTCCCACCCTCTGAGACTTAAAATGGTGGTAAAGACAGCCATTGATATAAGTGTTAAGGTTCATGTTCCTCCAGAAGGACAAATAAAGCAATTGGGAGATGATCTTATAATTGAGAGAGAATTATGTAACAAGAATTATGTAACAAGAAAGATCTCTAAGAGGTAGGATTTGGTTCAAGTTTTGAAGGGATGGCAGATTTTTCAACAAGTATTGTAGTAGGTAGTTTCTGAGATAACACTTGGCGCTCCTACCCTCTAGTAATCACAGCCTTGTGTAGTCCCCTCCCCTTGAGCAGCTTGATTGTAGGGAGTAGAATACCATAACACTGAGGGAAATTTGTATCTCTCTGTAATCATCAGGTTACAAAAGATTCTAACTTTCATATTGCCAGTTCCTTTCACTAATGATATTGATAAACTGTTGTCATATTGGGAAGAACAATGTGACAAAGAACTGGAGGCGACCTTTGGTCAACTAGCAGCTGAAGTCCCCAATCCGATATCCCTAAAGGAACTGAATCCTGTCAACAAACATGTAAACAGGCTCAGCAGTGGACCGACCCTTCCTTAGTTGAGCCATCAGATTAGACCACAACTGGGGTTAACATCTTAACTGCAGCCTTGTGAGAAGTCCTCAGTAGAGGTTCCAGCTAAGGTGTGCTGATTCTGGATCCACAGAAACTGAGGTAGTAAATATGTATTGTTTTAAGCTGCTAAATTTGTGTTAATTTGTTATGCAGCAATAAATAACTAATATAAGTGTATGGGCAAAGGAGAGTACAGCAGAAATGACCATCCGGAGCAGTGATCCAGGAAGTTATTGTCTTATCCGTCACTGGCCTTATGGGATTGTCTTGAGAAGGAGGTGAGTCTAAGGTAATTTGCACTTCCTAAGCAATGAACTTGTGGAATAGCAATCAGACTCTTGTGGCTGGACCATAATGTTTGCAGAGGAACACAGCAGGATATGAGGTTAGAATGACAGGCTATGGCTAAATTGTGAAGGTCCTTCCACACTGAGTTAAGGAGTGTGAACTATATGGGGAAGCAGTAGGGGGCCATTGAGGGTCTTGAGGCTGGAGAGGAACTTTATTAGTATTGCTCCGCCAAATATCAGTCTGACGCTGTGTGCAGAACACATTGAAGAGAGAGAACTTAGAGACAGTTACAAAATACCAGGGGTGGGTAGCAAGGACCTGAGTTCTGACCAAAAAAATAAACAGTGTCCAGAAATATATCATAATAGAATCCTCATTTGTGTTGACACTTCTCTGGACACCCCTACCCCTTTGTGAGACAGGAACTTTATCAGCTGTTTATTTGACATCACACACAGAAACAAGTTCATATTGGAACTGAAAATAATCACAGACTTCACTTTGTGGAAATGGAAGGGAATGTACCCAGGACGGAGAAAGGAGGTGAAAGGGCTGAGTATTTCCCAGAGAAGACTAATTTATAAACCTTGTCAAGGGTGTCATTGTTCCCATGCTATGCCTTTCCTCACCTTCCAGTGTCCTGGTTCTCAGCCTAAAGACCCCAGGTCCTTATGGGTCCTTGAAGGAGGGTTGAAGGCTGTTGAAATCCAGCCCAACATTAAAAAAAAAAAATCCCACATACATATCCCTGCAGTTACTCACAGTAAAGCAATCCAGGTATCAAGGAATGCCAAGTCCCTTTAGTTGGGGCTAGAAATATAAGCAGTGCAGGATGGCAGTTCTGGAAGGCCAATTAGAATTCCTGGCCAGAGTTGTATTTTTTTAATTAACAAAAATGGGAAAACTAATTATCACTTTAAAATTGGAGGATGTTTGGTGGGGGTAACTTAATGTGATGGTCGATAGCAGGATGAAGTTTCGGTGGTGCTGCTTGTGAGCTGTGTGACCCTGGATGAGTGATTCCTCAGTGAGACACAATTTTTTTTTTCACCAGCAACAGAGGGTCAACAACTGTTGCCTTTTAGAACTGTTATTTAGGCTTAAAAGTCATATTATATATGCAATTTTTCTGACACTCCATAAATGGTAGCTATTTTTAAAACAGTTGGATAAAATATTTATGAAATATTCTGCCAACAGAGGACTGGAATAAAAGGAACTGTCCGTGGTTCTGAAAGGTTGTTCACCACCGTTTTTGCCCCTTCATGCCAGGGACACTGGTGCCATGTCTTAATTTCTCTCGTGGGCTCTTTCTTCAGCCTCCCAGCCAAGTTTCCTTATGAGTTTGTTGCCTTGATGTAATTATCCCTCTATTCTTTTTGCTGGAGTGATCTCTTAAAGGCATGGATATAGCCATCTCATGCCCTTGGCAAGCTCCAAACCCCTCCCATAGCATACTGGACTCCTCAAAATGGAGTACCTCCGTGTCTCTTCATCATCCTCTCCCCTTGACTCCCACCATGCTTTCCATTCTCCAATCCTATTGAACCTGTCACCATTTGTTTCCCAGATCTTGCCCTTTAAAACCTCTTATGTCCTTTATATGCTGTTACCTCTGCTTGGAATGCCCTCTCTCTTTCTTTATGTGGCAGCCTCCAACCGACTGTCAAATGTCAGTTCAAATTTGGCCTTTGCTGTTTCCCATTTTCTCCATCCTCCCCCAAAAAGATTAAGCTCTTTTTCTTTATCTTCTATCTACCTCATACTTGATCATATTTCTATGATAGCACACTTCTCTTTTAATAGTTTTGTCTCCTGTAACAGACTGGGAACTCTTTGAAGGCCAAAGGTGATGTCCTTTAAAAAAACTTTTTTTAATTTATTTATTTGGCAGAGAGAGAGAGAGAGATCACAAGTAGGCAGGCAGAGAGAGAGGGGGAAGCAGGCTCCCTCCTGACCAGGGAGCTTGATGCAGGGTTCGATCCCAGGACCCTGAGATCATGACTTGAGCTGAAGGCAGAAGCTTAACCCACTGAGCCATCCAGATGACCCCAAAGGTGATGTCTTATCCATCTTTTCGTCCTGTAAAGGTGGATGTATGGTTCTAGTTAATGGATGAATGAATGAAGTTATCTCTTTCCTTGGCCAAGTCCCATCTTTGTGCAAAGGAGTTCAAAACATTCTTCCTGGCTTCCTTCAGTATCCAAGTAAATCAGCCATTCCTTGAGCACTTATTGTATTTTGGCTCACTTCATACTCATTTATCTCATGCACACATCTTTTCTCCCATAGATCATTCTTTATACTATATTCTTTATAAATGTGCATAAAAAAGAAGAAAGTTATTTACGACCAACTTCTAATAGAAATATAATGATTTAGAGCTGAGGTGCTGTCATTTCCAGGTGAGGAAACTGAAATCAGAGTAGAAATGACTCTCCGAAGTCTCACTGTCATGGGTGGGAGAGGCAGATGTCCTTCCTCTGGGCTTGCAGAACAAAGACTGATGCCTCAGCTTAACTGTTTGTACTATTTTAATATAATTTTATCATTAGTAATAGCATTTCAAAGTTCTTGATCTCTTTAGAACCAAAGACAAGACTCCTGGATGGCAATGTTTCTTTCAGCTGAAATTCAATACCAGGTGTCAATGTGGTTTGCTATCTTTGAAATGTGATTAATGGAAGATTATGTTGACTTAACTGGACACTCATGCAGTATATGAACAATCAAAACAAAGACCAATGGGCACAAAACAACAAAATGAAAAGAACACTCAGACTTGGAAAAGAGCACAGGATTTGAAGTTAGAAGATATACATTTAACCTTCATTCTGTCAATTCCTAGGTGTGTGACCAAGGGCAAGCATTTCATTCCCCCAAAACCTACTTCCAAATGTGAAAACTTGTAATAAAAATTCCTTTTCTGGGCTGCCTTGATGGCTCAGTCAGTTAAGCATCTGACTTCAGCTCAGGTCATGATTTCAGGTTCTTGGGATTGAGCCCTGCATTGGACTACAAGTTCAGCAGGGAGTCTGCTTGTCCCTCTCCCTCAGCCCCTCTTGTTCTCTCTCTCTCTCTCTCTCTCAAACAAATAAGTAAATAATTTTAAAAATTCCTTTTTTGACTACACAAGAGTGAGGACATTTATGTATGAAAGTTTCAAGATAATAATCAATGTAGGTGCTGTGCAAAAATAGTTGAATTAAAGAACAAAACTTATCAGCCTTTACCCACACATCTGCAGCCAGAGACACCATTCTAGGGCTCAAATAACAAATGTATTCTCAACTCCCTTCTCTTAACCCCATTTAGCCACCATCCTTATAGTCTCTTGATTCTGCTCCCATCTGGTTCCTCCTGTTCCGACTCTCTGCTCTCTTGCCTGGGGTGGAGTCATCATATCTCCAACCTGCACCTTTGCATTGCATAGTCTTCCAATCCAGTCCTTCCCAAGATTTTATGTACAGAGGTATCATCTGGATCTTGCTAAAAATTCAGGCTCTCAATGCAGTAGCATAGGATATACCCTCAGATTCTGCCTTTCTAACAAGAGGGGCCAAGAGAGTTGGTCCATGGACTTCACGTTCAATAGAAAGGCTCTAATAAAAAAAAAAAGAAAGAAAGAAAGAAAGAAAGAAAGAAAGAAAGAAAGAAAGAAAAAGAAAGGCTCTAATCGGTCTTCCTGAATCCAGTTGTGCATCCAACACAACGCATTCTCCAAGATGCCCCCAGAGTGATCTTTTAAAGGCATAAATATGACCATGTCATTCCCTTTCTTAAGACGTTTAATGAGTAGGTAGACTCAATACCAGGATTCTCATGAAGGTTTTTATCGTCTGTGAAATTTTAAAACAAAACAAATGAATAAACAAACAAAAACAATGCCCCCAATCCAGACCAATTAAAACAGATAGGAGCCAAGAGAAGGTATTTTTGGATAGCTCCCCAGGTAAGCTCACATACAAGCAGGGTTAAAGACCCTGGCTACAAGAATTCTCCCAGTATAGAAGCTTAAAACTCACCACATCATTTCACCCTATAATAAGCCCAGATACATTTCTTATTCCCAGTGAAGAAACTGTCATCCCAGTGGGTTAAGTGCCTCAGCTAAGGTCATGTATTCTGTCAGTGGTCCATAACTGCAGAAGGGACCATGATATTCTAACACAGCCAAAGAAAGGGAGAATGTGTGATCTGCAGGAGTCCCAATCCTATGATTTCACGAATATATTTGCAGATGGATTCAGCAGCTCTCCTGTTTATTCCCCAAGCTCCCATAGTCTTTGATGAATTCTGGAGGAGGAAGTTGTTTGGCATTTTCAACCAAGGGCTCTAATACTTGAGCAGGGCAGCGGATGGAGGGTGACAGCATCTTATCAGTCATGGCTTCCCCGTTGCTGTCACTCCTCTGCCCCCAGCGTGGGCCAAGCTCCATCTCTCAGAGCAGCTAGGGTTGCTTCCACAAGGAGATGTGACGTCTTAAAATGTCAGACTGCCAGTTGCCACTGTCAGCTTTTATGACCCATGATATTTATCAGAGGAAAACAATTTAGTCCCCCAGAACCTAGGATTTCCTTCAGCGCTCAGGTGGGTGGTGATAAAATGTTTGCTAGTGAGGTGTCTTATAGCACATTTTGGTCTGGGACCCAACATTGGGATCTCCTCCCATGATAAGGACACTTTACACGTGTGGGTCTGTTCAATACTGAATACCGTGACTTTCGTACTGGGCCCTCATTCTAGTCATGAGAAGGCCAGGGCTCAGAGCAATGACATGACTTTCTCAAAGACACACAGCTGAGAGAGGCAGGGCCAGAATTATCCTGCAGTCTGATGCCAACCCATCGCCTTTCCTTAGGCTACACGGCTTCAGAAACCGGCAACACTGCCCAGCGCAGGGAAGATGCTTGATCAATCCTTGCTGGATGAATGAATGAGTGCATGACTGTCCCATGTCATGCTGCCTTGAAGATAGGCTCCATCAGTTTTAGGTACAGCACGTTGGATTCAGTTCTTCACTTTGCCTAGTAAAGATGAAAACAAGTTCTTTATAATTAGTGTTGGAATGGCTGATAAAATGGTTTTAATTTGCTGATGTTGAGTTCACATTAAAGGGAAATGTTAAGATCCCAGGGGACAGTGGTGCAAAGACTCTTTACTTCTCTGAGCTTTAGTTCCTTACCTTAGAATGGGAGAGCAGGAGAAGATGGACATTGAAAATCTATGCTTTACAGATACTCTAGGATCCAATAAATCCAGCAATGCTTACTGATGTGCAAGCAAACAGTAAAGTATTGAGGGTTTCTCCCAATGGCCCTGGTTGATCCTCATCAGAGCACCTTTGCTTGGGAGGCCTGGGTCAAACAAAAGGGAGATGGGTCTGGTTTCTGCTTCCTTCTCAGACTGTCTGGGAATCATCTGCTTTCTGCTCTGGATGTTATTTTCCCTCCTCCATGGTGAAGTTGTTTATCAAACTCCCAGGCTGGCATTCAAAGCCCCGCTGGCCTGGACCCAGGCGGTCCCTTCAGCACGGTCTCCCACTGCCCCCCTCTCTGTTCCAGGAGGCCTGAGCCACCCGCTTCCGCCACTTCTCTGCATGTTCCCACCTCCCTGCATCCACTTTGGACTATTCCCTCAGCCTGGAGTACAGTGTCCCCAGCTCAACCTAGCGAAAGCTCACCCATCAAATACCACCCCTTCGCTGAGCTTCCAGAACTCTCCATGTTCCTCAAGTGCTGTGTACGACTTATTAGGATTCATTCATTCATCCATGCTTTCATTCACTTATCTTTTTGTGTATTCATCCTCTCAATGAGTCTCTGAGCACTGGCTGTGTGCCAGGCACTGTGCTATGCACTTCTCAAGTGTCAGCTCATTTAATCCTTGCAGCAATCCTATGAGCCAAGTATCATGATTCTCTGGATTTGCACATGGATCAAATGAGGCACAGAGAGACCAAAGTCAACCAGCAGAATTAGTGTGGTAGAATTAGTATCCAGATCCTACAGTCTGGCCCAAGCTAGTGTCTCTTCTGCCAGGTCCTAGGCTGCCTCAGGACAGACACTGTCATTTACGAACCCAACATTTATTCAACAAGCATCCACTGAACACAGACCTTATGCCAACCCTGTAATGGGTGCTCCCATCACCATGGGCACACCATAGCCTCCCACTCTTGTGGAGTGCCCAGGTCAGGGCTTGGCTTCAGAAAGGATGCTTCGGGACTGCTGAATGGCCTGGCTAATAACACTATGCAAAGATCAAAGTTCAAAGCCAGGATCAAGGATAGATTCTTTGATAGTTATAGGAGCAGGAGTGATAAATGAGGGGTGTGCTGTCAATCCGTGCTCCGCAGGCACTGGAGATAGGAAGCTGATGTTGGCAGATGGTGGCTCAGAGATGGGAGGCAGGCACTCACTGGCAGCATGGAGAAAGTCAAGTTCAGGCTGCAGGAAGACAAGCCTCTCTGCTCCAGACTGGCCCAGGGCTGCCCCTGATGCCTGGATTACGAATTCCACCTGCCCCAGATATATGGCTGAGACTGTGCATGGGTGGCCAAAGCTGGCTGTCTGTCACCTTCACTTAAGGGCCAGCCCCCTTCACAGAGTGAAGCCCCTGGAGGAAGACAATCTGGAGGGGTGGCGGTGGAGTCACCCTCCTTCCTCCAGGCTTGCTTCGGTTTGTGCATCAGAGAAAGGAGTAACTGTCTGGCTCGTGTATCTTGCAAATTGGCTTCTTCTAGAAGCTTCTGAGGAGGGCTCCAGAAATGTCTGCTCCTCCTTGGTGTAGCTCAGCAGAAGCCCTGCAGTTTGGTTTAATGTAGCACCCATTTACTCACCCCGTTATGTGCTGGGTGTGGCATTAGGCATGAGAGAGCCACGGGGAGAGGAGAGAAACAAGAGCCAGGACCCTAGAGACAGACCATCTCCGTGTTTGCCTGGCAGGCGAGACAACGTGCCACCATTGGCAAATAAACACAGCACCAAGAGGACCCCAAATAGGAAAGTATGGGTCCTGCTGGGTTTAAGGAAGGTGTCCCAGAGAAGGAGAGATTTGAGCTAGACTCAGAGAGAGAGAGGGTTTCTATGGGCTGAGAAGGGAGTAATAAGGTCATTTCAAATCATGGAGCGGACTTTATTCCGATAAAATGTGCTGGATCTGAGATGGGCTTAGGAAGCAAGCAGCGCAAGCCCTCCTGCTGCTCCCCAATCTTCCTCCTGCTGGGCTTGCCATCCCTGCCTGCTCTGCCTCCACCTCCACCTCCAACCAGTCTTTTAAGGACGCATCCCACCTTCATGATTCAGATATTCTGCTTCTCTCTATTTCCAGCTCACAGACTGCTCAGACTGCCAACATTTCTCCACTAGACCACGGTGACAGCCTTGGAGCCCCAGGCAGAGTTATTTTTGCTTTCTTCTGGGTTCTCACAACACTTGGAACTTATTTCTATTATTGACTCTATCATATAGCACTGAGTAGTTTTCTGAATCTGTGAGGTCCTCATCCCTTTGTCTCAAAAGTAGCCTCTGGCACATAATAGATACCCAGTGTCTGTTGCAGTGTTGGGTTGGATGTACCTCCGATGTCTTTTTCTTTACATCAGGTCCCATGGTGTTGGCTTTCAAGACTGGACCCAGCTGAAAGTTAGCACCAGTAACCAGAGAGACTGTCCAATTGATCTGACCCCCAAAGGGCCTCATTTGGCCATAAAAGTGGGCATTTCCAGACCAAAAGGGACAGAGCAGCAGCATTCCGGAAGGGGTAGTGGAAGGCCATGTCATATGAACCCCAGGTGTAAGTGAGAAGGAACAAGCAATCATGACGGCCGGGGGCATGGTGAGTGTAACATCCTGGTCTAGGAATGCATGATCTAGAACCACAGGGATTCCATTCACCACCTAGAGAGCCAGCTACATTGCAAAACTGAGGAAGAACCAGCTAGGCTCAGGGCAGTTAACCAGCTTCCAAGACCTTTGGAATAACAGCCAGAGAGTCACTGAGAGTCAGGAGACCCAAGCAGGAATTCTAGTTCTGCTGTGAATTGGCTGTGTGATCATAGTCCCATGATGGCAAGGCACGCACTCTGGTCCAGCCTCCTGCACTCAGTAAAGGATCCCCAAATATGTGGCTCATGTTGATGAGAATTGCTTTTCTGCGGTTTCCTACACCCAGGCAGCAGCTAATGAGAGCAGAGGCGATGGTCAAGCCAGCCTGGGTTTGATACCGGAAAAGCGGTAAGCAGATGATGAGACATGTGGTTCTTGTGACATAACCATCCATTCTGCCCAGCACTTTCTTGCCCCTCAGCTCCCCCCCCACATCCTGCACCAGGCACGCCACTGCCCTCAGCCTTCCTTCCTCCCATCCCAGCTGTCCTCTCTTTTGCCATGACCTCTGAGGTTTCCCTGCTCCCACCTTAGCCTGTCTAGTATTCTTCAAATATATTCCTTTGGTGTTTTTGGCGAAGGGCCTTGTATCCTTGGCAGAGTCCAATGCAACACATCTCAAGCAATGGAAAATTTTCCCTGCAGAAGCACTTGGGCCCCCTACTCCTGCTATCTCCTAGGTGTGCTGTGCAAGCCCACAGTCCCCAGGGAGCATTTGCTGCCCGGCTGAAGAGCAGCGACCACCTGCTGAGGCCAGACCATGGTACAGAGCCAGGCCTGCTCGGTCGTAATTGTGCATGGTCCACATGGGGTACAGCAGCTCCTGCCCCATCCCAATGAGTCATTAAAGTCTTAGGAAGAAGAGCAATTTTTGAACATTTTGTGGCACTCAGCATTTGTTTATATCCCTCAGCAGGAATTTCTGAATGGACTTCTGCTGGAGACAGCCAGGCCACCTGAGAGCCTCCCCAAGATAGACTCATGAAAGGAGTGTGGGTCTCCTTGCATTTCCTGGCAACTTCATGTGTGAACAGGGAGGCATAGGAGACAAGGATGCTTTGGGGGATGAAAGGCAGGCAGACAGTCAGAGTCAAACAAATAGACTGACTTAATTGTGCCTTGGAATTGTTGCAAAAGAGCATAGAGCTTAGAACTCAAGGGGGTCTAAGTACTGATTCTATGACTCACTGGGTGTGTGACCAGAGGTGAGCTCCTCCTCCTCTCTAGTCTATAAAATGGGTAAAGGAATATCTCTCTCAGCACTGCTGGAAGGGTTAGTTAAGAGGAGGTGATGCTTGGTAGACTGGAAAGTGCTGAACAGTCAGAAGCTAGCCCAGAGGCGCAGGTAGATGTCAGCGCAGCTTGATCCTGAGTCCATATATTTTCTCTGCAGGCAGAGGTCCCAGACAGGAGATGAGATGAGAGCTCAGAGGCTGAGATGAGATGGGAGCCCTGGGATGCTCATGCCAGCATAGAATCAGAGACCTTGACTCATGGCTCCCATCATCTCTGCAGAGGATGGACCCTCAGGGTAGGTTTGATGCATGATGCTTCTCTTGTGGCACCAAAGGGTGTTCAGAATAAGCCTCCAGGAGAGAACTAAAGACCAGGCAGTGATCCTCCAATCCTCAGGTTCCCAGGGTTGGACCATGCTTCCTGTCCTGTGCCTCCATGTCTGCCTCTTCCTCCTGACTTCCTCGGCCAGCCTGCCCCAGTGAAGAGCCCATCCTCCCTCACCCTGGCCATGACAACAGCCCATCCCTGGTCACCCAGCTTCTGGTTGGATCAACTTAGAACAGACAACTCAGTAAGTCTCTACCGGGCTGCAAACCTTCAAATGTGTCTCCTCACAGAGCAGTTTCCCAAACTGTGGTCCAGGGCACCCTAGTTCCTACAGGATGTTAATGATACTCCTTGGAAGAAAGGCTTTGTGCCCAAGTTCTATTGGGAATGACGGGCATAGCAACACAAAGCAAGCATTCACACAGCTGGACTTTGCAGAATCCCTAGGGGACAAGGCTACTGTGACATTCCCCAAAGGGCCCACTCTTCCCTAGCTCATCTGGAAAACCGTCTTTCCCTCCCTTTCATGGAAATGGTAATCCATGGAACACAGTGTGGGGAAAGGTGACTTAAAGAATGAAGCCAGCGCCCTTAGCCTAGCACTCCAGATCTGTGACGGGGTCCTAAGATCAGAGAGAATTCAAGTTAATTTTATCAAAATGGATTTTCTGCAAAAGCCTCCAATGGGAATAAGTGAACTTATATTAAAGCTGAGGTGATCTTGTACCACTGCTTCCCAGAGGATGTGAATGCATGTGATCCTTGCAGCATACTGTGATAGACATTGATCCAACACATGCCCTTTGTTTTACAAGGATGGTAGAACTGAGAAGTTACAGGAGTGGGACACGGAGACATGGCCCAGCCCTGTGCCAGCACAGACCCCTTCACTCCCAGAGGGGCTCTCTCTGCCTCACCATGGTGGTCCCTGGAGAAAATCATCATGGAGAGACAGGGAGCAAGTTGCACCCACCAGAAGAATGACCTGGGCGTGTAATGAGATAAACACAGGAAGCACCAGCAGAGGAGCTTATGGTGAGATTGGTCCAAGTGATTTTATTTGTCTGCTTAGACTGATAAGAAGCATTCCAGCACTGAGAGGATTATGCCAGGCCAAGAAATAAGGCCCCCCATTGAGAAAGGATGGTGACAAAACACCTCTGGGGAGGTCCAGCTCCAGAAGCTCTCGTGAACTATTTGAAGAAGCAGCCAATATGCCTTCAATGATTTTTTTTAAGCCTCAATGCCTTAGTTCTGGTTTCCTGGAAGCAGAAAGCCTTTAACAGGGCTTCCAGACATAGTGTTTCTAGGCAGTTTTCTTAGGAGCAAAGGAACGACAGAAGAGGAATAGGTCAGGGAAGGAGCTAAAGCATGGATGTGTCCATCATGGACATCTGACTTCCACCTGACCCTACTGGGAGAATGGAAATCACACCACAGAGCTGGTTCCAGCTGGAGGCAAAGGGTAGACTTTTGTTCTTCTTACTAGTTTGTTACTGGCTACTCCCACCCTGGGGAGGGGAGCAGCTGAGAAACTATCTCCAAAAAAGGTGTCTTCTTGCATACTCCCCAGAGAGGGACAGCTGGGACATTAACAGCTGACATTTGGAGCAGATGGGACAAAGAGTTGCTGTGGCAGTAGAGGGGACCTGGTGAGAGGCACACAAGGTCCACTATAGCCTGACTCCCACTTACTACAGAGAGGGAAACTGAGGTCCAGAGAAAGTCAATGACTTGTTGAAGGTCACACAACTCAGTTCCTGAGCTTGGGGCATTATTGTCAACATGGCTCATATTTTCATCCACAGATCCTCAAAGCCACAGATCCCCTGGTGGAAACTGGTTTTTGTTCTTTCTCAGCAGAGCCTACCAACTGCTGAACTTCAGGGCATGAGGCAAGACATATCTCTTTAATACTGGTGCCATATTGATTGTTTTCAGGACCTTGACATCGCTGCATCTGTAATGTGGAGTGCAGTGATTTGCTCTCCCCTCCTGCTGGTGCCTGAGGGTGACTTCATCGTGAAAGGGGCTATTTTAAAAAGCAAAAAGACAGCAGTATCCTCTCCAATACATTTCTTGGAGGGATAAAAACATATCCTCAAATGACTGTGAATGTTGAAATCATAGAATTTACAGCTGGGAAGGAAACTTCAGAGACCCGCTGCAGAGTGGGGGTGCGGGTAACATTTTCAGCTCCAGCAATGGGACAGCACATATTTTCTCCACCCAACTTTTCCTTTGACAGATTTTGATTATAATGTTGCAGGTACTAAACAGTTAATTCTGTCCCCCCATCCCCAGTTTATGAATCAGGCACACATAGGCAATAAAATAATATCCAGGACTTCCTGTGACTTCACATATAGCCCATCAGAGCTTTTAATCTGTGTGAGAGCATCTAAGCTACCACCTGAGTTGGTTATCTTTCCATCCCAAAGCAAAGAAGCTTGACATTTAATTAACTCGTGTGGCCTGGTCGTGGGCAAACGTAGACTTCCCAGGAGGCATTTTGATAAATGCAAACAGCCCTTGGATTTCAATTTTAACCTTGAGATTTCTCTGGGAGTCTGGGAATGCCAGTCCAATGGGACTCAGTGATGATTTTCATATTGAAGATGGGGAAACAGAGCCAGAGGTGAAGAAGACACAAAGTTAAGACGTGTGGTCAGATGCTTCCTCAGGACTCAGTGACAGTCCACATGAAAAGTGATCATGAGTGGCCATGTGCCTCATAAACTGTAGAGTTCTCAACATTTATACTATCCCCTCTTGAGTCCATCTTTTTGAAATATTGCCCTGATAAGCAGCAGGACATGAAAAGTCAGCAGGAACATGGAAACATTCAGGATTTAGTTTTTAATGAGGAGAAACAGGACATTTTTCTGGCTTCTCTTGAAGGTGATCCCTATAGCACTGACTGATGGTCCTTTCCCATTTTAATGGCAGTCTGATGGTGATATCATAGCAAATAAATTTAAGTGACATGTGGAGTGCAAATGCAGAATTTAAACTCTAACCAAGTGCTGTATTTTTTTTTCTGAAGATGTGACATGCAGCTGATTGACCTGCATTCTTGAGTCATATTTATAGTACAAGAACTTTCTTGGCAGCAATGTGAATCAGTTCGTGATCTTCAAGACTAATAGGATAACCCAGCAGGGAAAACTGGGTATATGTGGCTCTTTAAATCTAGAAGGGCTGCAGTCATTATTATATCTTCTCGTAACCACTGAGTTCATGGCCACATGGGCTGAGGCTGCCCACCCAACGTGCTGTTCTCACTAATAGGAGTTGCTTCTGCAGGTGCCAAGACCACAAGGAGGATGTGGCATCATTTGAAGAGTCCTGCTGAATTGCTTCCTTAGGACTCCTCCTGCTGATCTTGAAATTCCACTAAAATAGCCCCATTCAATTTCATTCATTGACATCCAAGCTGGAATAGACTAGAGAGACTATCTTAATGTGCATCTTCATTATATAAATTGGAAAACAGAGGCTTACACCAGAATATATCCTGCCTGTGGTCACAGTTAACAACCGAGCCAGAACTAGAACCTAGAATCATTGAAGCTTCCTGAAGGGCTGATTTCACCAAGCCCTGTAGTCTTCCCGACTGAGCAAAAATAAACTGGGCATCATCAAGCTTGGCTATGAATGACATGGCCACACATTCATTCTTTTAACATATACTTTACCAGATACCTACTACATATAAGGCACTATTCTAAGCAGTGGGAACATAGTGATGAATAAGATAAAGGTTTTGCTTTCACAGGCTTCTATTCTAGAGAGAGGGATGAACAGATAAACAACAAACAGATAACATCAAAGAGTTAGAAGCACTATAAGAAAACAGAAAAAAAAAAGCCATGAATAGACTTAAAGGAAAAATGATGGATTTGTGGAGGAGTGTTGGAGAAATTGCCCAGGAAAGGTCTCTGTAGAGGTGACTTTTGAGCAGAGTCAAAGGAATAGAGCAAGTCATAGGAAGTGTACTCCAGGCAGAGTGAACAGTAGGAGCAAAGGCTCTGGGGTGAGAATTAGCTTGATGTATTCAAGGAAAAGAAAAGAGAGCAATGTGAGTAGAGTGGAAGGAACAAGATGAGAGTTTTAGGCCATGAGGTTGAGGAGCTGGGCATGACTGGATCTCTTAACATAGAATCTGTGGAATTGTTTCCCTCAGAGTAGGCAGATTGAGAATAACTGATTAAAGATTTTATTTTTATTTTTTAAATTAATTTATTTTCTTTCAGTGAAATAGTATTGTTTTTGCACCACACCCAGTGCTCCATGCAATATGTGCCCTCTCTAATACCCACCACCTGGTTCCCCCAATCTCCCACCCCCGCCCCTTCAAAACCCTCAGATTGTTTTTCAGAGTCCATAGTCTCTCATGGTTCACCTCCCCTTCCAATTTCCCTCAACTCCCTTCTCCTCTCCATCTCCCTTTGTCCTCCATGCTATTTGTTATGCTCCACAAATAAGTGAAACCATATGATAATTGACTCTCTCTGCTTGACTTATTTCACTCAGCATAATCTCTTCCAGTCCTGTCCATGTTGCTACAAAAGTTGGATATTCATCCTTTCTTATGGAGGCATCATACTCCATAGTGTATATGGACCACATCTTCCTTATCCATTCGTCCGTTGAAGGGCATCTTGGTTCTTTCTCTGCTGGCCCTCAAAGTGTCGAAATGCTCCTATTGCTGCTATAAACATTGGGGTACGATGGCCCTCTTTTCACTACATCTTTATCTTTGGGGTAAATACCCATTAGTGCAATTGCAGGGTCATAGGGAAGCTCTATTTTTAATTTCTTAAGGAATCTCCACACTGTTCTCCAAAGTGGCTGCACCAACTTGCATTCCCACCAACAGTGGAAGAAGGTTCCCCTTTCTCCACATCCCCTTCAACACATGTTGCTTCCTGTCTTGTTAATTTTGGCCATTCTAACTGGTGTAAGGTGGTATCTCAGTGTGGTTTTAATTTGAATCTCCCTGATGGCTATTGATGATGAACATTTTTTCATGTGTCTGATAGCCATTTGTATGTCTTCATTGGAGAAGTGTCTGTTCATATCTTCTGCCCATTTTATTAATATGATTGTCTGTTTTGTGTGTGTTGAGTTTGAGGAGTTCATTATAGATCCTGGATATCAACCTTTTGTCTGTACTGTCATTTGAACATATCTTCTCCCATTCTGTGGGTTGCCTCTTTGTTTTGTTGACTGTTTCCTTTGCTGTGCAGAAGCTTTTTATCTTGATGAAGTCCCAAAAGTTCATTTTTGCTTTTGATTCCTTTGCCTTTGGAGACATATCTTGAAAGAAGCTGCTGTGGCTGATATTGAAGAGGTTACTGCCTATATTCTCCTCTAGGGTTCTGATGGATTCCTGTCTCACGTTGAGGTCTTTTATCCATTTTGAGTTTATCTTTGTGTACAGTGTAAGAGAATGGTCTAGTTTCATTCTTCTACATATAGCTGTCCAGTTTTCCCAGCACCATTTATTGAAGAGACTGTCTTTTTTCCACTGTATATTTTTTCCTGTTTCGTCAAAGATTATTTGACCATAGAGTTAAGAGTCCATATCTGGGCTCTCTACTCTGTTCCACTGGTCTATGTATCTGTTTTTATGCCAGTACCATGCTGTATTGGTGATCACTCCAGTTGTTTCATGGATATGTGAGTATAAGGGGTAAGGGAGGAGGATTTTGCAGGATCCCAGGTGACTACTGTGGCAACAGTGAACTTGGTGTGTTCAGATTCTGGGTGTGTTTTGAAAATAGAGCTAGTGGTATTGCTAATGGATTGGATGAGAGTATGAGGGAAGGAAAGAAGGTAAGAAAGAATGGCTTCCATCACTGAGTAATTGATGGTGCCATTACTGAGATGAAGGAACATGAGGAAGGAATGGTTTTTTTTGTGAGGGGAGGTGGATGGATACAGGAGCCCTGTTTTGGATGAGTTAAGTTTGACAAACCCAACAAACAACCAAGTGGAGACAAAAAATGGGCAATTGATTAATAGGTCTGGTATTCAGACTCATAGGGACGTTAGACTAAAATGCATCAAGTTAAGAGTCATTAGTGTAGCTTAGGGTTTAGCACACCATGACCTTCAATCCAAATCCAGAGACTGAAGCTTTTTGTAGATAAAGTTTTATTGGAATATGTCCACACTCATCCATTTACACATTGTCTACGGCTGTTTTCACACTATCAGCAAGAATTACAACACACTGCCTGGCTTAAAAATCTTGAAATATTTACTAGCTATCTCTTTATGGAAAGTTTGCCATTCCCTGGCGTGGTTGATATTTAAAGACGTGGAAGGGGATAAAAGTTCCTAAGGAGTGAGAGTGTAGAGAAAAAAAAATGGGTAAAGGATGGAAACATTGGAGCATTTCAACACTTTGAGGGCCAGCAGAGAAAAGGGGTCAGCAAAGGGGACCAGAAGAAGTGGGCATCTAGATAGGAAGAAACAAGGAGCGTGTGGTGTCCTGGAGGGATTGGCTATGCCAGATGCTATTGATAAGTAGACTGAGATGAAGTTGAAGTTTCAGTTATTGGATCTGGCAAGATGGCAGACACTAGTGGCCTTAAGAAGGGCTGTCACACTGGAGGGGTTGGTGTAACAGCATAACTCCAATAACATCAGGAAACAAAATGAAGGGTAAGGGAGGCAAGATAGTGAGAATAGATCACTCCTGAGTGATTTTGTTACAAAGGGAAGGAGGAAAAAATGGAGATGTGGCTGGAAGGGATCGTGAAGTCTAGAGAGCTGTCCTTCATCTGTAGGGTTGGGTACTGACGGGAATGGTCCAGTAGAGGGACAAAGTGTTGACATAGGGGAGACAATGGATATTGGAAGAAACAAAATTATTGAATAAGAAAGTGTGTGGGACCCTAGCATGGGCTGGAAAGAATCACCTTAGATGGGAGTAGGGGCAAGTTCTCCACTGAACAGGATGAATGCAGATAGGTTGGTTGATTTTTGAGATGGGAAGTTTCTGTAGTTTTTTTTTTTTTAAATCACTTCTATGTTAATTTCTCAGGGAAATAGCAGGTATATATTTTACATATATACCCAAGAGAAAGAAAAACATATGTCTACTCAAAAACTTCTACGTGAATGTTCAAGCATTAGTCATAAGAGCTAAAAAGTGAAACATCCTAAATGCCCATGAACAGATGAGTGGAATATAGCATGTGGTATATCTTTACACGGAACATCTCTTCAACAATACAAAGGAAAGAAGTACTGACTTATGCCACAACTTGAATAAACTTGAAAACATTATGCTAAGTGAAAAAAGACATTCACCATGAAAGATCACATATTATATGACTCTACTTTTTTTTTTTAAGATTTTATTTATTTATTTGTCAGAGACAGAGGGAGAGAGAGCGAGCGAGCACAAGCAGACAGAGAGGCAGGCAGAGGCAGAGGAAGAAGCAGGCTCCCTGCCAAGCAAGGATCCTGATGTGGGACTCAATCCCAGGACCCTGGGATCATGACCTGAGCCAAAGGTAGCTGCTTAACCAGCTGAACCACCCAGGCGTCCCTATATGACTGTACTTATAGGAAATATCAAGAATAGGCAAATTTAGAGAGATATCAAGTCTATTAATGGTTGCCTAAGGTTGAGATGGGGCTGAGGGTGAGGCGGTTTGGGATGTAACTATTGATGGGTATGGGTTTCTTTTTGGGTGATGAAAATGTTCTAAGATTGATTGTGGTGATGATTGCACAACTCTGAATATACCAAGAAACATTGCATTTTAGACTTTAAATGGGTGGATTGTATGGTATGTGAATTACATCTTAATAAAGCTGTTAAAAAAAAGAAATAAGAGGGGGAAAGCCTCTATTGTCACTTTTGTTGCCCCCAGCGACCATAACAAATTATAGCCTGGGTGACCTAAACAACAGAAATGTGTTTCTCCTGGTTCTGGATGCGGGGAGGTCATGATTCAGGTATCAGCTGATTTGGTCCCTGGTGAGGCTTTCCTCCTGGCTTGCAGACAGCTGCCTGCTTGCTACACACACACACACACACACACACACACACACACACTCAGCTCTCCCGCATCTCTTCTTACAAGGGCACTAATCTCATCACAAAAGCTCTGTGCACATGAAATCATCCAGGCCTGATTACCTCCCATCTCCAAATACCATACACTGGGGGTAGGGCTTCAATATGTGAATGTGGGTGAGGAACACATCTATTCAGGTCATCACAGCTGTAGAGGGTGTGTGTTGGAGAAGAAGGGGAAGATGCAAAATGGCCCTCTTGCAAAGGGCTCATGGGTTGTCTGTAGACATACTTGAATTGCTGGGTAGGTAGCACTGAAGGAAGCCTTGAAGTTTATGATCAAAATATGAAGAGACGTCCCTCAGTACAGTGGTTTGTTCTGGTGGTTGTTGCTTTCTAATAATGTGTAGATCAGGTTAGGCAGAGTGTTGTGCTGTTAAAGCAGGGTTGGAGTTTTAGCAGGGTGGAAGAGAAGAGTGCATTAGCAGTATAAACAAGGTGGGCACCTGGGTAGCTCAGATGTTTAAGCACCTAACTTTGTCTCAGGTCAGGCTCTCAGGGTCCTGGGATGGAGTCCTGCACTGGGCTCCATGATCAGCAGGGAGCCTCCTTCTCCCTCTGCCTCTGCCTCTGTCTCTGACTCTCATGAATAAATAAACAAAATCTTAAAAAAAAAAAAACCAAGAGTATAACCAAGGCAATCATGGAAACTTGGGGTCTAAGATGGGGAGGGGAGAATATGACAAGGGTAAGGGGACGGACAGTGAAAGATAGCAGGGGCGATAGAATGGGGTCCTAGTGGGGTCAGTGAGGTGCTGGAGTGATGGCAGCAGAGCAAGTGAGCTGGAAACGAGGGGGGATGGGTGGTCTATGCAGTATTAGTCTGGGTTCTCCATATATATATATGTATATATATATATACATATATATATATATATGCCTGTAGAATATATATAATATCTGTTATAGTATAACATGCAGGATGTCGTATGTATCATATCATGTCATATTGCTTCATATCATAGCATATTTTAGGAAGGAATGCTGTACTTTGTCAAATGCTTTTTAAGCATCTATTGAGAGTATCATATGGTTCCTGTTCTTTCTTTTATTAATGTATTGTACCACATTGATTTATTTGTGGATGTTGAACCAATATTGCAGCCCTGGAATAAATCCCACCTGGTCATGGTAAATAACCCTTTTAATGTACTGTTGGATCCTATTGGTTAGTATTTTGGTGAGAATTTTCACATCTGTGTTCATCAAGGATATTGGTCTGTAATTCTCTTTTTTGATGGGATCCTTGTCTAGTTTTGGGATCAAGATGATGCTGGCCTCATAAAATGAGTTTGGAAGTTTTCCTTCCATTTCTATTTTTTGGAACAGTTTCAGGAGAATAGGAATTAATTCTTTAGATGTTTGGTAGAATTCCCCTGGGAAGCCGTCCGGCCTTGGGCTTTTGTTTCTTTGGAGATTTTTGATGACTGTTTCAATCTCCTTACAGGTTATGGGTCTGTTCAGGTTTTCTATTTCTTCCTGGTTCAGTTGTGGTAGTTTATATGTCTCTAGGAATGCATCCGTTTCTTCCAGATTGTCAAATTTGTTGGCATAGTGTTGCTCATAGTATGTTCTTATAATTGTTTGCATTTCTTTGGTGTTGGTTGTGATCTCTCCTTTTTTATTCATGATTTTATTTATTTGGGTCCTTTCATTTTCTTTCCGATAATACTGGCCAGGGGTTTATCAATCTTATTAATTCTTTCAGAGAAAGATCTCTAGTTTCGTTGATTTGTTCTATTTTTTTTTTGTTTCTATTTCATTGATTTCTCCTCTGATCTTTATTATTTCTCCTCTCCTGCTGGGTTTAGGCTTTCTTTGTTGTTCTTTCTCCAGCTCCTTTAGGTGTATGGTTAGGTTGTGTATTTGAGACCTTTCTTGTTTCTTGAGAAAGGCTTGTACTGCTATATATTTTCCTCTCAGGACTGCCTTTGCTGTGTCCCACAGATTTTGAACCATTGTGTTTTCATTATCATTTGTTCCCATGAATTTTTTTAAAATTAAATTTATTTATTTTCAGCATAACAGTATTCATTATTTTTTCACCACACCCAGTGCCCATGCAATCCGTGAATTTTTTCAATTTCTCTTTAATTTCCTGGTTGACCCATTCATTCTTTAGAATGATGCTGCTTAGTCTCCATATATTTGGGTTCTTTCCAAATTTCCTCCTGTGATTGAGTTCTAGCTTCAGAGCATTGTGGTCTGAAAATATGCAGAGAATGATCCCAATCTTTTGATGCCAGTTGAGACCTGATATATGACCCAGGATGTGATCTATTCTGGAGAATGTTCATGTGCACTAGAGAAGAATGTGTATTCTGTTGCTTTGGGATGGAATGTTCTGAATATATCTGTGATGTCCATCTGGTCCGGTGTGTCATTTAAAGCCTTTATTTCCTTGTTGATCTTTTGCTTGGATGATCTGTCCATTTCAGTGCGGGGAGTGTTAAAGTCCCCTACTATTATTGTATTATTGTCGATGTGTTTCTTTGATTTTGTTATTAGTTGGTTTATATAGTTTGCTGCTCCCATGTTAGAGGCATAGATATTTAAAATTGTTAGATTTTCTTGTTGGACAGACCCTTTGAGTATGATATAGTGTCCTTCCTCATCTCTTATTATAGTCTTTGGCTTTAAGTCTAATTGATCTAGTATAAGGATTGCCACCCCAGCTTTCTTCTGATGTCTATTAGCATGGTAAATTGTTTTCCACCCCCTCACTTTAAATCTGGAGGTGTCTTCAGGTCTGAAATGAGTTTCTTGTAGGCAGCATATTGATGTTTTTTTTTAATTTTTTATTTTTTATAAACATTATTTTTATCCCCAGGGGTACAGGTCTGTCAATTGCCAGGTTTACACACTTCACAGCACTCACCAAAGCACATACCTTCCCCAGTGTCCATAACCCCACCCTCCTTCTCCCAACCCCCACCCCCCAGCAACCCTCAGTTTGTTTTGTGAGATTAAGAGTCACTTATGAGATTAAGAGTCACTTATGGTTTGTCTCCCTCCCAATCCCATCTTGTTTCATTGATTTTTCTCCTACCCACTTAAGCCCCCATGTTGCATCACCATTTCCTCATATCACAAAACAAACTGAGGGTTGCTGGGGGGAGGGGGTTTGGGAGA